>NC_084972.1:16350794-16650794 GCF_963691925.1 Scomber scombrus
TGGGACATATTGGGTGGTAGAGGGGGAAATGCTAGTGGTGGTGTTGAGGAGGCTTCATTCATAAATCATCTGTTTAGAGAAACGGTGCAGAAACGGACTCCTCTGTTGATGTATCCAGTAAAGCCTCTCACCTCCCTGCTGTGCTGGTACAGTGTTTGTTGGTATGATCAGCCATGCTGTGCTTACATTAACCCATCCCCCCTGCATTCCAGTTGGCTGTGCCCATATCATACAGGCCGCTCAGGATGATTAATAGTCAGAGCATTTTGGAGTCATTGCCCTTCTCTACCTAGTAAGGAACAATGTCAGTATGTTCTCAGTAGTATGCATTTGCACTCTGCAATGCGCCCTTCTCATCATGTGAAGTCAACGGTTTTGGTTATACGTTTGAGAGGAACTACACAACAACAGCTCTAAAATACTGAATGTAGAAAAAAGGATTACATTTTTGGTTGAAATAAAATGGTTATCTTTCATGTTTCCTTAAAGTAGCACATTAAAAAAAAGTAAATACACATACTTCATTCTACCCTTTGCTCCACAGTGCTGGTGCCTCCATCTTGTGGGTTAAAGCACTCTACATGAGGACTACGTCCCTTATTTTTATCAAATGAGGGGATTTTAACATGTTTGTAGATTTGAAAGTAATTCTCACATTTTCCTTTTTTCCACTTTGTGAAATCTATTAAGCCTTTGAAGTTCATAATTGTTGTTGTAATAAGTGTCAGTGATACTTTTTTCAGTGTATTAATCATTTAATGTGGGTAGGTACATCAAAGCATGATCTAAATCAAGATATGTTTCTACTTTAAATTCAATCTGTTATTACAGTCAAATAAGCCTAAAATATGTAAATTGGGTGTATTTTTAAGAATGGCATACCCTAGTAATTTATGTTGCACTCCAGTGCCAGTTTTGGATGCCATTGTTTTGTCTGAAGGTCCACATACTATAGTTCATGTAAATTAAGGGAAGTAAGAGTTAAAAGGTCAGTGAAAAGATGAAGACATCTAATTTAGTGTTAGGGTTAGGGTTACATTTCATATACTTCTGTTTTCTGTTCTAATAGTCAACAAAGACAGTGGTGTAATTGTGATTTTCTCCACACTGTTTGAGGAAATACAGCGGCTGTCATCACAGCACAGCAATATCCAGACGGACAGCAGTGTCAGTGGTTGAGGCTGTTAGATTTGCAATAGCCTGAAGCGGCAACATTAGCAGATAGTTTGGAATTAATTGGCATATATGCCCTCATCCCTGCTATCACTGGAACCCATAGGCTCACCCATCAACCAGAGGCAAAAGGAGAATTTATATATTTTTATCTCCCTCTGTAATTTATCTTCATAGATTTTGCTGTGGGCCTTCATACAACATAGCAACACTGTGAGAAGTGACAGCGGCAGTTTCTTTGGGAGTGATATAAAAGCCAGATATATAGAAACTGTGTGTGTAGTGTTTCAAACACCCCCTGGTACCACATCCAAAGTTTGATCCAGTGAGCAGTAATGGGCCATGCAGCTCTAATGTGTACAATGCAGAGATCTGAACTGCTCACATATGTTGTTCATATGTAGCTAATTTGCATCTCAGTGGGGTAAAATCCATTGGTGCTTGGAGTGAAACATGGCAGGAACATTGGCAATGCAATTGGTCACATAGAGGTATACTGCATCACTACTGTAACTTAAACAGTTTTATTTGCACAGATTACACTTCCCACTGAGCTGCAGCCATTAGCATATTCATTTAGGCTCCCTGCAAAAGAGAATCTTGTAGCATAAAATACTGACATGCATCCCTGGTTGGGTACAGTTGTCACCGCAGGCCTTTTGGGATCCGTTTATTGGTTTCTGTAGATCTACAACGTTTTATCTATTCACATTAGCTCCAATTGCTGAATATGTTTATTATGGTGATATTTCAATGTAGAGAACCATAAAGGACCATAAAGACAGCCTGATGGCTAAATGAAACTCATCTGATTTATTCTCACATGAATGAAGGTTTTAGGGGAGAATATAGTTCATATTATAAAGCCACAAGTCATATTTGTGGTTAAAAAAAACCTGACATGCTACGTTACAGACTACACCAATGACTTCCAATCATGGGTTCGGGAACCTTTCCCAAGTGGTCGCAAGATAATTAAAGGAATTAAAAAGAAGAACACACATTCCTCTCTCACAAGTATAAGGTTTATTTTCTGGCTTTTCTCTAATTTTTTTTTCTTTTTCTGAAATACTGAATATTTTCACATTTTGCTGGTGCCTAAAAATAATTAAAATTAGACAATCGGAGAAGGATAAATCCTTGACTGCTCACCAGTCATGTCCAAACTAAGGCTGATATACATGCCTACTAATGTATTTATCAACACGAATAACTCCTCCTGTGGATACCCAAAATACTGTCTTTATAGGGGAAGGTATAATTGCTGACAAAACTGTACATCAATAAACACAGAAAAATGTCATTATATCTGTTTACAACTACATTATAGTGTGTTATAAACTATTTATTAAATGTTTACACTGTAAACTGCTCATAAATGACAAACGAGGGATTTGAAGTCAAGTGTTGACTGACTGTGTAATTGCTGGATCACTAATTCTTAGCGTCACTTTTTAAAAATGATCAAACAGTATACACGTACAGGATGCCACAGCGCCACATTGTTTGTCTTTGTGTCTACACAATGATTTATTTTATGCTTTATTGTGTGTATGCTATATTTATCCATCCAGAGTCCTTTCTTTCTTCCTAGTGACTACACAGAAGCCTACAATGTGTGTTCGGTGGCCGTTGGTCCACAGGCTGGTTCAGTGGATGATGTCAAGGGAGAGACGGCAGCTGATGAAGACCAAGGACGCACCTCTGAGGAAGAAGACGGAGGTGGAGACAGTAATTATGACAGACAGGTACAATTTTGACAAATATGGCTTGAGCTTTTGAAGTGATGCACATAATGATTTTAATGTAGAAAAGATGGTGTTTGTTGCAATAGTAGACTCATATTTTAAATAACCTACGTGGGAAGAAAAATAACTTAAATCATTGAAAGTCTCAGTCTTTTTTATTTTCCATTGTTTTTTATCAAGGACCTATATTATCCTCTATCCTTTAAAAAGGGATTTAATTTGTTTTCTTTGGTGCCAGGATTTTAATGCAGGTTAATGGAAGTTAATGTGCTACTACAAGGCTGTCCTCATTATTTAGAATTTGATTGCCACTTGGAAACATTTTCTATATTTATTGAACTGGTGCCAAAATGCTTTAGTTTCTCCTAAGCCTGGGTTTATTACAAATAAATCATATGATTGCAGCCTGACGGTCGATCCAGAGCCTTTTACATCGCCAAAGAACTGGTGGATACAGAGAGAGTGTAAGTTATGTGTAAACTAATTTTTCATTTCAAATATTTTTGCCTGTAAGGCAGAATCAGTGTTGAATTGTTTGTATATTTGTCTGTTCACAGGCATGTGAAAGCCCTCAAGCTTCTCCAGGAAGTAAGTGATATGTCTGTATTCTCTTTAGTTGACTCTTTAGTCAGATCTCTGTAGAGCTGGAGTTGCAGAGTTACATGTGAAAGAAAGGCAGGTCATGCTCTGCTGCTCAGGATTAGATTCTATAGCTATATTTTAAATAATCTCAAATGTTAACATGTCTTACTGTTTGGCTGCCTCAAGCAGTCTTATTACCGTAAAACCGGTGTATAAGTCGCACCGGTTTATAAGACGCAGTCTACTTTGGGGGATGTCATGCGGGGAAAACGCTTTTTTTAAAATTACATGCCGGTTTATTTGAATGTACCAGTGGCTATTCATTTGAAACACATATGTTTATACTCCAAACCTTTTTCAATTAACTTTTATTTGAAACACAATTAAAACACACATGAAAAAAAATCGCATTTAAGGTGCGTCTTATACCGTTTTTACGTATATAAAAGATTTGATGTTATGTATGTTTTTAGCAGGTGCACACTATATTTACTGTTACTTTAATTTAATTCATGATCTTATTTATTTTTATTAAATGCTATTTATGTCGTATGTCTGTTCGTAATTCAACCAGAGTAGATTTATTGATCAGGATCACTCATTTCCAGGAACATTTGTGCCACACTCATTCATATTCACACCTAAAATCTGCACAGTACAAAGACAGTCCAATCTGTTGGCCTCTGAGCAGCTCCACTGGAGCAGTTAGAGCCTTTGTGCCATGTTCACAGGCACCATAGTAGTGGCATTGAAAAAGGGACAAGTGCTCTCTCTTTCACTTGCCTACCTGGATTTATTCCTATGGTGTGAGGATTGAACCAGTTACCCAGACCACTGCTCTCTCAGGATTCAAGAGATGATGAGATTTCTTGATATAATAGCTCATCTACTCCCTGCTGTCAGATATTATCTTGGTATACAGCAGCGGAGGAAGGAAATGGAAAAATGGGGGGGGGGGGGGGGGGGGGCTTTAGAGAAATTGGAAGTTTAGTAAGTATGATGTTGAACACAAACTACTCAAAAAATAACCTTTACTGTACACTCCTCTTTGTGTGCCAGGACTTTCGAGAGGCGGTTGTGGCAGCAGTTGGGGATGAGGGGGAGCCTGTGTTGGATGAAGAAAGGCTTTGGGAGATTCTCAATGAGCTGCCTGATGTTTACACCCTGCACCGCAGAATCCTCACCGAGCTGGAGAATCGAATCCGACACTGGTGAGATGCGTACACTGTCTGAGATGTTAAATAGGAATACTGACACGCACACATGCACAAACATCATATGCATTCACAGCGGTCCCTCTCCTTCTATGGCTCCATAGAGTGCACACATTAATGAAGCTCAGAAAGCATGACATGTAGTCTGGGGATGGCTGCCTCTCCTTCATCCTCTGTTTTTCCCCTCAGGGAGGAAAGCCAAAGGATTGCAGACATCTTCCTGTCCAGGAAAGCAGAGTTCTTGGTCTTTACGACTTATATTGGCCACTATGACCGAAGTATGAACTTGCTGGAGGACAGCTGCCGAACTTCACCTGCCTTTGCTGCCATCGTTCACCAGTTTGAGGTCAGACCTACAATACAGTGCTTCTCTCAATCCACAAAAGATATACACTCAAACTTTATTATAATAACAATGTACTAATTGAAAAGCAAAAAAAGTAATACCTGCACTGAGGTTTACAGTAACAAAATCCTCAATACAGTAATCACAGTTGGGTATATAAAGTGGATTTTGTCCACATGACATGCAGTAATCTCTGTGGCTCTTCAGTAGGGGAAGTGTTCCTCCTCCTCAACCTCGCTCCACTGTTTCTGATTTGTAGTTGGAATTCCAGCCTGCATAGAAAATAGGAAACTAATTAGTTTTTTGTTTTTTTGCACATTTAACTTCAAGGTTTGGATAACTGTGTGAACAACTGCAAAATTGAAAACAAGACTACTGTGAACATTTGGAATTTAAAACACTTCAATATAGTGAAAAAGGGGGTTTTGATTAAAAATAGCAGTGAAATGGTGTATTTGATCATTATCGAGAGCCTTTCTTATCTCTGCACATTATCTCTTATCAGCAGAGTATGGTGTGTGTTTGTGTGTGTGTGTGTGTGTGTGTGTGTGTGTGTGTGTGTGTGTGTGTGTGTGTGTGTGTGTGTGTGTGTGTTTCAAGTGCAATGACAAAGATGAAGTGCATGTGGTAGCAGAGATGGTGATGGCTAAGTGTAGTGTGGTATTGACCCATGTTTGTGTGTGTGAGAGAGCAAGACAAAACAAAGGAGACCTGGTGTAAAAGCAAGAGATGCAAGCCTTTAAAGCAAAAAATCAGACAGACAAATAAAAGTAGGAATTTAATTCAAAGGAAGAACTACTTGGCGTCCTTCGCACAAGACTGTTTTTTGAACCAGTCAGCCAGAGGTTTTGATACAGAAGCTAATTAGAAAAGTGTAAAAACATATAAGAACATAGGATATGAATACAATAACATGCTGAAAGGTTCAACAGGGAGGTTGCAACATTGCTTCATTATCTGTAGTTTAATTTACAATCAAATATTGTCCACCCAACTGTTAAGTACAGATGAGATTGTTGTTTTTTTTGTTAGTTTCCACAGAGATTGGTAGCAGAGTGTATTGCTCCCTTTTGTAGTAATCTAGTCGGATTGCAGTTGAAAATCCATTGATGCTATATACATGCATCTCATTTATGGACAAAGGCGGTTTCAATATGTTCCCTCAACTTTATAGACCACTGAGGAGAAGACTTGGCAGTAAGTCCTGCAGACAGAGGCCATACTAGAGTTTAAAAGTCCTCAGATTCTCCTAAACTCTTTGTGTATACAATATTAATGTCAGTGTAGCTGCATCATTACACATTCGGGTTTTAAAAGTGAAACACTGATAAAATAGTCCTTTCACACCTAAGAATTAAACCTGTTAATCAAAATCTGAGGGTTCATGCCCAAAAAACAAAAGCAGTAGTTAAAACGTGAGTCATCATTAAGGGTATTGATCCATAGAATCTTACACTATTGTTGTTTGCGTGCGCATACACACACACACACACACACACACACACACACACACACACACACACACACACACACACACACACACACACACACACACACACACACACACACACACACACACAGACACTCACACACACACACACACACATTTAAACACACGCACACATACGCATACAAACATGCAGACATGCACTTGTTTTTCTGCAAGGCGATATGCTGACCTGCAGTCTGTGTTATTGGGCCTCGTTCACACTTAAAATCTGACAGGTGATTCTGCTCAAAGGTGCAGTGTTGTTGAAAATGTTTTTGTCTCAGCAGCAGAGTCCAGCTGGAGAAAAGGTTTCTCTCAAACATCAGCTCCTGCAGGTCATTGTACGTGTGGCTCAGTACCGCATGCTCCTGACTGGTGAGTGTAGTCTCAGTATCCTTCTTGATAATATGTTTTTTTTCTTAACCCTTTGGAGGCATTCATTTCTTTCACCCCTCTTACAGATTACCTGAACAACCTTTCCCCTGATTCTAAGGAGTATGAAGACACCCAAGGTACATTAAACACGTTATAAGAACAATGTGGGCAGAGGCGCCTCTCTGTGACTCACAGGAGAGCCTTACTGGCCTCTGTTTGACGCTGGGTGTTTGCTGGGAATTTATTGAGCTCATTTGGCATGGAGAAATGGCCATGAGAGAGCCAATTTAGATTTCTTTGTTTGTGGTGGTGACTCACCAGGTGGTCATTTTAGCTGTCTTCTGTGTGAAGACCATAATTTTTAATTCATCACAAGACCGGTTGCAGCAACACTCTCTCTTTATCTCTGATCAGATAGACATCCAAGTCAAGGCGTATAGACACATCCAGACTCCTGACTCACTTTGAGTTTTATGTTAGGAAACTTCTCTAACATCTCAAGCTAGTTATGAATATTTATTGTGATTGTGTTAACTTCTCAAAGCAGCACTAATCTATTAACAATGGAAAAATGTGTACATGAAATTTGAAAAGGGCAGAATGTAATGATAAACTCACAGAGCACTACAGCACCAACTCTGCAGCTGTGTATGTTGTTGAATGTGTAAATAGGCTTTTTTTTGCTAACATGTCAGCCATATCAGCTTTACAAGGTGATAATATGTTCATGTGTTCATGCCAAACAATCTTTTAAAGTAGATTTAACATGAAACTTTTCCTTTTTATTTGGTTTTGTCTTATTCAGCTGCTATCGTGATCGTGTCTGACATTGCAGATCAAGTGAATGACAGTTTAAAAGATGGGGTAAGTATCATTTGTGGGCATAATACAACTGTAATGTAACAACAAACAAAGATATGTAGCAAGAATTTGTATCTTCTTATTGTCAACCTCATACCTCAGTTACACAGATTCTTTTTAAAGCACAGACAGAACAAGACAGTCAAGTATCTCCTGGATGGATTAACACTAATTTTTGAAAAGACATTCAGTTTTCAGACAATGTACCTTAACAACTTTGGTTTTAACACCACCATCAGGTCGACATTTGAGGTTTAGAGTGAAATTTCTTGAAAACTATTAGATAGATTGCCCTGAATACATTAATGTTCCCTGCGGGATGAATTGTAATTACTTTGTTGACCCCCTTGACTTTTTATCTTGCACAATCACAGGTCATGATAATCATTTAATTTGTCCAATATTCTGGTTTATGACCAAAAACCTATAAAACTATGACATTATCCCATCACCCTCAGCTCTACTTTATGCTTGTTGCTAGTTAATAAATGTTAGCATGCATGTTAGCAAAATGGTTAAGAGGACAAACCTTTATATTAGCATTCTGCTCAAAGACTGGCTGGAAGAGTTACCAGCATGGCTGTAGACTTTTGTTTTGTGGCTAAAAGTGCATTTCTAGAGCCACACACCAAATGATGACTCTCTTCTAAACAGAACAGTATATGACATACCTGTCTGATCCAGGTGATAACTAAAGCCTAATAATAAAGGGAGTCATGAAAATAGCCAAGCAATAATAGCTATGGGTGAACGGTATAATGATTTTCTTGTAATGCTCTTTCATCACTCACTTCTCTTCTATTTTGGCCTGTAATTTTCTCTCTGTGTGTCTCAGGAGAACTTGCTGCGTCTGGTCAACATAGAGTACAGTGTTCGTGGCCAGCGGGACCTGCTGCAGCCTGGCAGGGTACAGCTCTGATAACAGCATTGTTTCTGTTTGAAGCTTGCCAGCACACCCTGTCTGCCCTGCACCACCCAAGAGTTGCCCTTTACACAGTCATTCAGCTGGGAATCCCCAGCCGGCCTGGCCTAAAACAACATTAATTATTACAGATCCCCAGTGTGTATCATCATCAGATAACTTGTGAGTCACATTGAGTCTGATTTACTTCTGTTTATGTTTTTTCTGTCAGGTTTTTGTGAAGGAGGGCACCCTGATGAAGGTCAGCAGGAAGAGTCGACAGCCTCGTCATCTGTTTTTGGTAAATGTTTCTTCTTTTTTGTCACATTATGCATGTAATGTTTTATTTAAAAAAAAAACATATTTATATATGCCCCATCAGGAAACCACAGCAGTTACATTTCTGTTAATATCTAATAAATCAGTGTAAAATGTAGAGTCAGGCCTTTTCTGTCTGGTCTATTTCTATGTCCAGACGGCGCTATTAAGAGCAGGGTTTCCTGGCAGGATGTTTCTGAATGCTGACTTCCTGAGCCACTTTTTTACTGACAGCACAGGGAAGGTCAAAACCACCTTCTTATAAACTGAAGCACCCACACACCTGTGAACTTTTACGATTTTAATTAGATCAGCTAAATATTAGTTTAATGTGTCGTCAGTATTTTTAGTGTAGTATAGACTTTTACATTATACATTATGTTAGTGAGCTTTCAGCTCAAAATAATCAGGAGACAGGAGGATGTAGCAGGAGTGGACATGGATCAAATTGATAAAGTTATAGATAGAAACAGTAACAATATAATTAAGGTCATTCTTCACCACCTGTCACAGTCGCGTCAATACAATGTAATTTATTTCATAAGACAGATTGTTGAAAAAGAGCCAGTCAAACATACAGAGGACGTGCTGTATTAAACATTCAGTTTTTTAATCATAACATAAAAATAGCTCTGAAATGTTATAATCAAGAGAAAATAGAAATGAAACGCCTTCACAAATTATCCATAGAGCATCATCAAAGTGGACTGTTTTCCCCTCCTGCAGTGTTTTTAAATTTGTGGTCTGGGCTCGACACTAAAAAAGCTCGTAAATTTCTCTCTTGAAGGAATGTTGGGTAATCATCGCTGCTGTGAAAGTTTTATCCCGCCAGTTTATTCACCCAGAAAATGATCACATGTTGCATCACAGCTATTATTAATGTTGGACAGAACATGATAAAACAAGTCTGTAGGAGCTGCCAGTTTCCTAAATAAGGTACTGAGACACACAGGGACAGGAAATATGATGATTCACAGGAAATGAAACAGAGCTTAATAATGCTGTATGATATCAGCTTTGACATCTATTTCCTCAAGTATCCCATTGATATGTGATCATAAAAATTCACAGTATGGGTTTCAAATTTAAATTAAAGTTTTGTGTCTACATTTGAAGTGTATTATACGAGTTGGTGGTGGGAAAGACCACCACTATTGTAAAGTTTCCATTAAGTTTCCATTAGGGAAAGACTGAGTGTGTAAACATGCTTGTGTCTGATCATGTTTACTTTTCTAACTGTGTACCACCTTATTCTAGTAAAAAAAAAAAATCATAGTCTGGTAGAAAGGAAACAAATAAAAGTAAAAAAAAATCTATTAGCTTAGAGTGCCACCTAATGGACAATTGCTGTACATACAGCACATGAATGACAAAGTCTTGGCAGCTGGATATTTTATGTTTTGTTGTATTGTATGCTTTTATCATGCCATTGATCTTCATTTATCATTAAATGACTTTCCTGTGTTTCAGACTGACAGTGACTTATGGCTGCTTATATATGTCTGTTTTCAGATGAACGACATGTTGCTCTACACCTACCCTCAGCAGGACGGGAAATACAGACTGAAAAACACTCTGTCACTCACCGAGCTGAAGGTCAGAGCCAATCATTATGTCTCCTAACATATCTAATTTCTCTCCATTTTCCTTCAGCCTTTTGTGGATATAGTTTTCACCACAAAATGCATCAGGAGTTTGTGTGCAATCAAAGCTTTACATCTGCTGTCTTTCTAACACCTGTATAAAATCGCTATTTGTTATTTTTGGATTGTTCCCCCAACTGTCAGACTGCTATCAGAACCCTTTGGTTCTCAGCTTCTCTGTTTTTCTGATCTGTGATTTGTCATATAACTGATTGATTCCTCAGGTCAGTAAACCCATCATAGAAAATGTCCAAAATGCACTGAGGATTGAAGGAACAGACATCTCCATCACTTTGTCTGCAAGGTTGGTCACGCTGTACTGTGTCCTGTTTAAATAGTGGATGATGGATCATTTCTACTAAACAGCTGCGTTGAAAAAAATAATTTCACAATCACAGAAGGTTATAAAACTTTAAAACTTGTAATATTGTGTTCATTTTGCAGTTCCTTCATCGAAAGAGAGGACTGGTTTTACACTTTGAGCCGTGCTGTAACTGAACATACCAGAGGATCTGTAGCATTCAACAGCAGCTCAGGAGAGGTGAGCAAATTCCTCTCTGTATTAATCAATTATTACATTAATCAATAACTTTTTATTCCAGTCATGCTTATCGTCACCCACCCAGAATGAGACATATGTTACACCTCATGGTCGTCAGTCTCTGCAGTGTGATAAAGTACTATGTTTCTATGTGCGTGTGTGTTTCAGGCCAGAGATCGTCTGCGGCTGTCTTTAGGAGAGAAAGCTCCTACACTTGTTCCAGTGTCCCAAGTGATGATGTGTATGAATTGCACCTCAGATTTCAGCCTCACTCTTCGTAGACACCACTGCCACGGCTGCGGCAGAGTGAGTCCCACACAAATAAAATGCTGTGTTCTATGGTGACGTTTGTTCTCTCCTCCTTTTTTGCACTTGTGGTGACTTTATGTTGCTTGACACAGATTGTTTGCCGGAGCTGCTCGAGGAACAGATATCCACTGAAATACATGAAGGACCGTATGGCCAAAGTGTGTGACCACTGTTACAACGAGCTAAAGAAAAGAGGTGTGAAAACTGTTTTTTTTAAAACATGAAACCCAAGTCAATATTTACATAAATTCATCTAGTGTGATACATCGCAGTGAAGTGAAAATACACCACACGTATCATAGCATAATATATGTTATAGTGAACTCTTTTTTGTTTAATGTAATAAAAGAAAAAATGCTAAACTGAGGTTATATTAGTAGAACTTTTCTTTTTTTTTTAAGTCACCACACTGGCTTCAAGTTCTTAAAGTCCAGATGAAACAGCATTTTTGAGTAAAACAGGATAGACAGGCAGGACGAGGATACATTTGATTTGAATGTTGATAAGTGAATGTGTCATAATGAATCTTAGCTCTGTGCTGCTAAGCGTTAAAGATTGATTGATTGGTGGATGTCATGATATTATTGGTTGAAAATAGCTGGTTCATGCCTACGTAAGCACACAAGATTGAAGAAAACATTATTTCATTTTGATATAAGATTACAAAGAAGTTTTTTTAGGTTTTTTTGGCATGTATTGTTAAATAGGTGCACAATATGACCAGGGATGTGATCTTAAAGGTTTTTTTGCGTTTGTTTGTTTCTTCTTCTCTGCATTGCTTTTATTGATTGTGTTTTTATTTATTCTGTATGGTTTTATCGTTTTTATTGACCCTGCTCCTGTAAAGCGTCTTTGAGTGTTGTTAAAAGCGCTGTGCATATAAAATGTATTATTATTATTGTTAAAAAGGCATTTTTCATTTCATTTTGACACAAATTTTGATTTACTAAAACTGTATAGTTCCCATTGTTATTCATGCATAACCTCACTATCGTTCAACACAGAAACTTATAGATTCTGCTACTTCAGACAATAAAGTTGCATATCTGTTATGTTATTTAGTGTGTCAGTGGGGGTGACATAGTCTAATCCCTGTTCTTTGCTGTGTTTAAAAGCTGTTGTCTTTCTTAACAGGGGGAGACATGTCTGTGTCAGGTAAGAACAGCCCACGGTTGAACAGGTCCAGTCGTCCACTCTCTGCTGTGTTCCAAAACATTCATCCTCCCAACATTTGGAGACATCGGAAAGGCACCATGACCTTCAACCAGGTAACCCTCCATCATGTTCAGGAGCCATGTACACTGTACTGTTTAAATGTATGATCAATTACTGATTGCGTGGAGTGACAGCTATACCATAGGTAACGCCTCTTCTTACTGCTATGTTGTGCAGATGATGGTGTCAGAGGAGGGCTCCATTAGTGGCAGTCTACATCGCAGCAAGAAGAGCAAGAGAAACTGGAAGAGATTGTGGTTCCTCCTAAAAGACAAGGTGCTTTACACCTACCGAGCCCAAGAGGTGAGGGGAAATATGCACTCCCCTTTAACCTGAACAACACATATTCATTCAATCATCTTATACAGGGAGGTGGCATTAGCTGGACTTTTAGCTGTAGCCATTAGCTGACCAAAAATAATTAAAAGTACAGAAATTCCCACAGGTACGTTGCTGTATCTAATTTCTTTTCTCCTGTCAAATGTTCTGTCTGCAGGAGAAGGTAGCTTCGGAGAGTTTGCCTTTGTTGGGTTTCACAGTGAAACTGCCAGACCAGCATCAGGGAGAGGAGGAGGCCAATGTCTTCCAGCTTTACCACAAACAGACTTTATATTACACCTTTAAAGCAGAGGACAACCACACAGCCCAGAGGTGAGAAGCACATTTACCCTAATACATCATTTTAACATTTTAAAGAGGTTTTCCTCGCTGTAGCCATTCCTCCTATTGATACTGATTATTGTATATATATATATATAGTAATGGGGGCCCGGGGCCCAGATCCGAAGTGTGTCCACACAGTAATTTTGTGTAAAAATGCTTTTTAAAGTTTAACAGAAGTTTATAATGAGGCTTCAGTCTGAGTTGGTCATATCATGTGGATATCTGCCAAATTTACATTCTTTGTAGCTTCAAATTCCCTCCTTGTTTTTCCCTGGACAGTGTTTCCTTATTTAGTTGCGGTGGAAGTATAGTAACAAAAACAGGGACTTTGGCATTAAATAGAGTATAACATTGAAATGTATCTACTTGATTTGACACATTTGGGCAACTGAAGCTTCACATTAGGTCCAGATAAACTTTTAAATACATTTTTGCACAGAAAGAAGCCTGTGTTTTCGCCCCCATCACTTGTAACATTGTAAGTGCATTATGAAGGGATTTTCAGTCAGTATAAACAGGAAGAATGACTATAGCAAGAAAAAAACATTTCAATGTTCAAATGGGTATCTGACTATTGTTTTAAAACACACTTCAAAAACTGTGAACCTTTCTTTTAATGCTGTTTTTTAACCTTATGTAAAATCTGCTCCTCACTCAGGTGGGTAAATGCCATGGAGGAAGCCACAGTTTTATAGGTCCAGCTACTCTGGTGGTTCACTGAAAACAGAAGTCTGCTGCCTTTCACAACAAGGAAAAAGTCCAACTGTGAAACCAAAAAAGGAAGATAAGGAAATAAACACATTTCATATGTCTGCAAGTTGTAACTTCCCTGGCTGGACTGAAGAAAAGGACACAATCACCTACTTTGTCAACCTCCAGTGTCCCCTGCCTGCTGTTACAGCAGGTGTGATGCTGAGAGCCACGAGAGGCGTTGGCCCAGATACCTGCCGGTGTGGAACATTACATTGATGTGACCTGTATTTCCCCCAGCAGTTGATCAGCCAAGCTCCTCCAAACTGTGGAAAACAGTCTGGATTATTTTCACTGTTTAGAAGATAAAGATTAATTTCAACAAATATACAGTTTAACCAGAGCTGATTTTAATGTAATTTCCAGGGGGGGAAACCTAATATTTGGGCATTCCCCTCAGAAATAAGCAAATCTGAAATGGCCTGACCACCAGTTAAAAATTAATTAGCCATGCCTTCATTTTTTCAGTCTTCTTCCACTGGATTAAATTAATCTCTATGACTAATACTTTGAAGCACAGGCTGTATCTAATTTTATATACATAGAAATGTCTGTAGCTTTGCTATGTACTGTAGTGTTGGAGATGGTTCTTCAAGTAAATTAACTTCTTTGCTTTTTTGCACTGATATAAAAAGGAATAAACCTGAAAAAGAAATATGAGTGTACCTTCACAAAATAGGCCAAAAGCTGCCGCTACTGTACTTAATTTACATAATATACATTTTGATTTGGACAAATATGTCTTTATTGTTTTAAGTGCTTTTAAGAAGTTAATTTCATGTTTATATAAAGACACAGTCAGCCTGGACTGATTATGCAGATCTACATTATCAGTGTCTTGGACTTTCTATTGTACTTGATGATTTATTAAGTTTATTTCTAACACTATTTTGAAACCAAGTAAAGGAGGCTATAACAATGGAAAAGACCTGTGTCCGTGTATTCTCATCCTCTTCCTCATGTCTTCTAGATGGCAAGTGGACTAAACTCTGAGGTTCAGAATTGACTTTGTGTCACTGTGTCCTTGCTGATGGAGCTCGGGACATACATTAAAATCAGCTGATTGCCCTCCACATGTAGCTTGCCCCTATATATAAACATATCACATTAGGAAACCATTTCTCTGTGGTGGCGTGCAGTCCATGTGTGGCCAGTTTTTCAGATCACACTCTGATCTGCTCGGGAAGACACGGGGGACGGAGTGATAGACAGACCAGTGTGCTGTGTGGCCAGAGAAAGGCCAGGCCTGCTCTGCTTCTCATTTCCTCCTGAGGCTTCCTGACCCAGAATAATATCAGGCAGAAAGTTTGCTTTCTGGGGCTCCTGAAAAGTTGCAGACACCTCGTCCTATATAGAGGACAGATCATTCATCACTGCGCTCTCCATCTCTAGCCCCAATTCTGTTTTCTCCCTACTCTGTTGCTTCACCCTTTTATCAGATATATGAAACCTGGTTTCTTTGCTTTGGTTGCAGCATCATATTTCTGTTGCTCAAGACACAAAACAGAAATTCCTTATAGATGACAGTTATACTAAGTGTTGATCATCCCACATTTCCTGCACCTGCTCCATCTCACTGAATCATTATACTGGGATATCTTTCCACCATTGGCTATAGTTCAGTGAATTTTGCATGTGTCTTTATACTACACTAGAACTGAATAGTTGCCACATGTTAAGAGCAAATTTCTTAAAGTACACAGTTTGTCTGAATATGAAAATGTAACCTGTCAGTACAGCTTCATCTGCAGCCTTTTTCATTCAGCATTCAGCAGCAACAGGAAACTGATGACAAGAGCTGGTTGAACAGTACACAAGACTAAAACAAGATAAAATTGTCCAGTCTTTTAACGTCTGTGTACTAATTAATAAAAAAAACAAGTGATGGAAGCTTACTGTGATGTTGCTGCTGGTGGAAAAGATAGAAAAGATTTTAACAGTGGGGCAGCAACAGTGTCATAATCCGAGCTTATCTTCCATATCGCCGCAGGCAGGAGCAATGCAGAGAGAAGCAAATAATCAATCATACACACGCAGCCTACTCGATAACGATGGATGCATTCAGCTGTGTTACATGTGCTCGGCTCTGCAATCATTAACAAAGCAGAAATATTTTCTGAGCTGAACTTCCTCAACTAAGGCTTTTTACCCATGATGCTCTAGCAGCAGAGTGGTGGGAACTCAGCTTTATTTAATGACAAACTCACACTGACACACTTTGTGGTCATTTGCAGTTTTAGTCTGAGAAGATGCAATGTTTGTGTTGATGTCGTGAGTTACAACAGTGTGCCTTTTTATCTTTCATAGTTTCGCGTGGGCAGCAGATCCTCAGGGGAAAGGGAAAGATTTTATTATATAATGGCAAGGGATTTTTAAAAAAAAGAGGAATAAGAAATATGAGATAGGTAAAATAGCTGAGTCCACTTGACATTGTCTTGACATTTCTGGGTTTGCACCTTGTCTTGTGTTTTTCACCATGCTGCTGAGATGGAGAGAGAAGGAGAAAAAAGATGTAGAGAGGCTGGAAGAATAGAGGGACGCACTTTCATGTCCCACTTAGCAAACTCTTTGCAGCCTACACTGCCAAGTCAATGTTGCACCTATTCCACCTCCCCTGAAGCTTTAAATATCCCACTCTCCCTCAGCAGGACAAACACACAGCTTTTTGCACACTCTGCACCTCCGACTGAACATTTATTATCCCTGTTGCCTAAACATGGAGTCTGCAGCATGCTTTCTGTCATCTGCAGCTATCTGCAGACAGAGAAGTATAAACACTTGTCAGCGGGGGCCGGCAGCTGTCACTGTGAGATCTAAAATCTGTCTGGAGACTTTTAGCAAAGACAAGTGTAGTTAGGGTGTTATTCTTCCTTCATTTCCTTTATATTTAAAGTAATAGTGCAATACATTTTGGAGCCAGCAGCCAATAGGCTGGAAACAGGGGAAAAAACTCAATTTATCAGCACCTAAAGCTAGGTAATTAACATGTTATATCTATTTGTTTAACTTGTACAAAAATCTGAAGATGCCAAAATGTCAAGTTTTGGTTTTCACTGTGCCAGGCTATTTCTTGGCTGGGAGCAGTTGCCAGGCAACCAGCAGATCCTCCAGGAAGTCATTGCTCCATGCCCTAGACACGTAGACTAACCCCCTGTAAAACGCTGAATTGTCATTTGTACACTTTGGTTTGTGTATTGCTTAAACAAACGAGTGTTAACTAGTAAACTTTACAGCTGCTAGTAGGCAAATTTCTATACCTTTGGGCAGAGGAAAGCTAGCTGTTTCCCTATTTTTTCAGTCTTTGTGCTAAACTAAGCTAACCAGTTGCTGGCTCCAGCTACATTCTTGAACTTTTCCCTTAAGTGGTAATGTCTCGTGTGGCATGACAATTCTTTCTACATTCATGTTATATTGAAAACTATACTTTAAAACAATACTGTATCATGTAAGGACACTCCAGAGTCACTAAAGACATGGACCTACTGACCTGGCTGCTGAGTAATGCTCTGCTGGTGACTCTCAAACAATGTACATTTCCTTATTATTTTACTATCTTAATTGCTACTCTAGAAGCAGTGTGACACTTTTGGTCACCCAGCCTTACTCAACATGCTTTGCAAACAAGAACCAATAATCTTTACACACACCCTAATGCATCCTTGAAGATTAAACCTTTTCCTCATCTGCCTGTTTTATGGATGGTGCTTTACAGTCTAAATTAGCTCCTAAAATAAAGGAATGTCTACCTGTGACACCTAATCTTAGATTGTGGTATTCATGTTGACATGATTTGTAAGCTGTTCAACCAAACAGGGAAACCTAAAGAAAAAAACAGTGGTGAGGGAAAGATATTTCTTCTATCTTGTTGCTTTCCTTTACTTGTGACCCCTCCGATTTATCTTGGGAACCCTTAGGGTGCTCCTGACTTTAATAAAATCATAAACTATTCACAGCTATTCACATATATATCCATATTGCCCCTGATCAAGTCCATACATTGGGAGTTTCTATTATTATCTGGCTCTCTTAAAGCTGTGTGTGCTAAATATAACATCCAAACAGAGTATACGTGCACATCCAAACCAAAGAGAAGCAGGCGCTAATCTGAAAGTGAGCAAATCATGAAACAAACAAATAAACAGATGGCACACTGCAGAGCCCCAAGAATGCAATAAATAAGTGGACATTGGAGCCCTGCAGCTGTTTATTTGTTTATTTCTAAATGTATACAGCCTATACATCCCACGGGTGGATCATGGCAGTGTGTAGCCTGTGCTAAAGGAAGAACAGAAGGAAAGGGTTCCTTGAGCTGTGGATACGCATCTGTCAGAGAAGAGCAGCCGGGCGATGAAATCTTTAATGCACACACACACACACGCACACACACACCGAGTCTTCGCTGCAGACTTCCTGTGTCTGCAATGAGTCAGAATCTGCCTGTTATGTAAGAGAGGAGATCACTGACACACCTGTGACCTGTCCGCCTGTTCCTGGCAAGTTTTACTTTAAATCTGTGCTTCACTTTGTGGTGGTTTGTAGCAGCACAAAGAATTTCATAGTTACAAACTGCACATAGATATTTAATTATGACTCAACCCTGCAGGGCTTTATCTGCTGCATTCCTCATTTAGATCTTGGTTCACCTCATCCAATATTTCATTAGTGTCATCATGATGAGAATAGCTCAGTTGGCATTAATGTTCAGTTTCTGCCATACATATATTTGGATGTGTGAAGGTGTTTATGGGGGGTGGGTGGTAGGGGGGTTGAATGCAGGCATGTGAAATAAATAAATGAACGTGGATAATTTGAAGTGATGGACTGTAGAACAACAAAATATGCTTTAGCTGCAGAAGCCAAATCTGCCACCTCCTCACCAGCAGAAACAAAGCTCAAACCTCAAAACTACCCCCGCAGCCTACCAGCCACGTGACCCCACCCCCTACCACACAAACACTTTTTATGAGAAAAAAACGTCTTCCCCCACATACAAGGCAATGCTACACTAATCTAGGGCACACTCACCAGCAATGCAGATCTATAGCGGCACGGGCAGGTTTATCTAGCTCAGGTGATCAACAGGTCTGCAGTAATAAACCCACCCACACAATTATGTTAAGCGCCCACGTGGGGTTAAAATGGAAAGTGGCATTTGTGTCTGAGGCATGTTTCTATGAATGGTTCAACCCATGTGGAAAAATGCATTATAATAACTCACAGGACCTCTATTTAAAATAGGGCAGCTGGGTGCAGTGCAGGGACTGGGGCACATACCGCGTTGTGTGTGTGTGCGTGTGTGTGTGTGTGGCAGGTAAACGTCACAGCTTGTCGAGAAAGCCTGCGAGCGCGCGCCACACTTCCTCAATCGACGGAATCACAGAGCAAAAAAAAGGAGGGGAAGAGAAAGAGCAACTTTTCGTCGTCGGTGAAAAGAAACAACACCGAGTTTGCAGGACGAGGTGAGACTGCCATTATTATACATTTTTTGGTCAAGCTTTTCACAGAGTTTAGGGGCTTGCCGGCTGGTGTGTGCAGAAAGTTGCCCTAAAACAAAAACAAAAAAACGACCTTCTTGTTGTTTTTTTTTTCTTTCATCAATAGGGAAACAAACTGTAACGTTACCTAGTTAACCATGACCGCAGCCGCTAACGTTAGCTAGCGTTGTCTTTTTAGGTCTTTCCGACGGACTTCAGAGTAGCATCAACACTATATCGACACCTTTTCTACTGTTAAAAACATAATTGCCACTACCTTCACATCTTTGAATGAAATAACATGCTCTACCAACTTTTTGGATCAGTGAAGCGGTGATTTTTAAGTAATACTGAAATGGTGCGATGGAATCTGTGACCTGTCAGATATTTTATGGTGACTATGGAAACATTAGTTAACCAAATATTGACAGGTGGTGTCAGGACTCTCCAAACTGTCCTGACTGTCCGCAAACGTCTGCTAATTACAGGTCTCAACCCCCTGGATCCTATTTACATATTTAGGAGTCTGTTTGTGGGTAATAGCTGAGTGTGGACCATATTGAGGTCGCTGAATCTCACGGGTCACAGAATGCGCCGTAACACCGGGCGTGAAGAGGAATGTGGGCAGGTCCGGACAGAAATGATGTAAATGTGAAACCAAACATCACATTTATCTGTGATGAAGATAATCTGGTTTCCAAACTGCCGACCGAGTCAAACTTGAGTCGACATCTGCGCTCTGCCAAACTGACAATCAACCACTTCCTTCTGAGGAAATGATGTTCCTGAGAGAGAGAGTCAGATGCACTGACTGATCCCTCAGATTGATGCCGATGCTTTTCAAATTGCCACACTTTGAATCACTGTAACCGCTTCCGTGGACTTTGTTACTGCCTCGAGAGTGTTTTTGTTTCTTAACATCTTAACATCATGTGCAGTTTTCAAAAGCATGGGGAAAGTAAGGGTATAGGTGCAACACTTTAACCACGTGTGTGTGTGTGTGTGTGTGTGTAAGAGAGAGTCAGATTTGAGGACATGTTGTTCACTTCACCAGCAGTGACAGCAGACTGGTTGTATGAGTATGATGCTTACATTGGGACCTGCTCTGAAATAGTATGAAATGTTAATTACATCCATACAACATATCACTGGATGACTATACAGGCTCTGTCTCTGTGTTTCTGTCTGTTGACAGTTATGTTTCAATTTTTTGCTTATTTTGTATTTTAAGAGCATAGAGACTGGATTATCTTTTGGTATGATTACATAGCCTGTCAGCCAGGTGTTATGAAATGTTTAAGTCAAAAGTGTGACTTTATAAGTATTGGTCATTAATAGATATCAGGATGTGGGCTATGAAAGACAAAAAGTCAGTAGTTACTGTTGCAAATTACAGTACACTGGTGAATGGCACATAACTACTGAATTTAACAGTCGGGACAAATCGAAACTGCACATGAACAGTTTGCTAGGTAATCAATCTCTACCGCCCTCAATCACACAGTGTGCTATTGAATAACTCCAAAAACCCTGACAGCACAGCTCACAGCAGCAGTGAGTGTGTGAGTGAACATGGTCACCACCCACCCCCCCTTCTGATTGCATACTTTCTGTCTTGCCTGCATGTTTTTTTGTTTCTTAGTTTTCTGGTCTCAGCGTGGGCGATTATGGGTTTAGGATTGTGAATACCAGCTAGGCCAACCGTGGAGCACTGCATGCTTGTGTTTGGATTAGGGACATGTTCAGGCTCGCTCTGCCCTTGTAGTACACGCAAACATACCTCCTCTGTCGCAATTGCAACCCTTCAGAAACTACACACTCAAGAAAACACAGTGGCAGAGAACTAAACAAGTATGGTGCTATCTATTTAACATTGTAGTTGTTTTTCACACACAGGGGTGTCAAATGAATAGAGTAGATATGTAAAAAAAAAAAAAAAAAAAAAAAAAGCATGGGTGTGACCCAAGTGTGTAGTTAACACATGAGGCTGTTGGGCGTCACCTGTCTGTTGGTACGTGTGTTACACATACAGAAACTGGTGGTGTGTAGACTGTTTCAGAAAAAAGTTGCGCATGTAAGTTTATGCAAGCAGCAAGTCATGCATGCATCAAATTAGAGCCTGCCTGTAGTGTGATATATCTCTCATTTATGTCATTATCAGGATATATTTCACCTCTGGTCCACAAGGAATGCAACATACTTAAATAATCTTTTAAGCTATTGATTATTTTTCTTATCAATTAATTATTTAGTTAATAAAATCTAAAAAAACAAAAAACCCAGCTGGGAATCTAATACAAAAACAATGCAATACTCATTCCACACACTGTTCTTCCTCTACATAAAAACAGGTGATATCGATGGAGGTGTGAGAATGTTTGTGTCCCTCCTCCGTGTGGTTGTGACTGAGCTGAAACGTCTCAAAATGAGATTATAAAGTACAAGAGTAAATTCAATTCAATGTCTCATTTCTATGATGGGAACATAACTGCGGTTTGACAGACGTTTTTCCGTCCTTGTTGGCAAAGCACATCTTGTGTGCAGGTGTTTGTGTCTGACAGGGTGTCAGATATATGGACATAATAATAATACAATTCTCAATTAAGAATTAAGAAGTATTGCCTATGTTCTCTCTATGATGCTTTGTCTCACAATGTACACAGAGATTATGCAGTTCAACATTCACAAATAGCACTTATCTTTATATCTTAATGTGAGCCAGCAGTATTGATGCACAACCATATGCAACTGTGTGTATTTATGCATTTATGCATAGGTAGATATGGTAATGAACTGCAACTATGTGTGTAATTAACATGCCATTGCAGATAAATGTCACCTGTGTTTGTCCATATCTGAGAGCAGGTGACCCCGGTACTTGTGACCATGGCTCCTTTCTTGAGGATCGCCTTTAACTCGTACGACCTGGGCGTCCTGCCCCCCCTGGCTGATCCGCCCTTCTGTGCAATCAAAATGAAGGAAGCCTTGACTACTGGTAAGAAACTCTGTGATAGCCTCCACTGCTTTATCTTTTACAGAAGTTGCAATTTCTGTCAACAAAGCTGCAACTTCCTTCTTGTGGTTTCCTTTTCTAAAACATATTTTCTCTCTCTCTCTGTCCATCTTCCTATCCTTAGAACGAGGTAAGACCCTTGTTCAGCGGAAACCCACCATGTATCCAGCGTGGAAAGCCAGTTTTGATGCACACATCTACGAGGGCCGTGTGCTTGAGGTACTGCTGATGAAGACAGCCGAGGAGCCGCTGGCTGAGGTCACTGTTGGTGTGTCCGTACTTGCTGAGCGCTGCAAGAAAGCCAACGGGTGCGCTGAATTCTGGGTAGGACATTCCAGATGGTCCTGTGTCCCTGTAGAGCAATATCTCAGGCTGTCTCTGTGTCTAACTGTGTGTTTGTGCGTTCAGGTGGATCTCCATCCTTCTGGGAAAGTGATGATGGCAGTGCAGTACTTTCTGGAGGGAGTAGATACAGGTGAATGGAAATAACACGGAAGTGTTCCCTTTTTTTCTTTTATTCTCTGCCTTTATATAGTTGACTTAAATCTAATCTGTATGATTTGTTTTCAGGCTGCTTTGTTTTATTTGCTTTATTTGCCACATTAGCCTTTTTCTATAGCATTAAATATGAACTAAATAAGCAATAATCGAAGTTAAAACATTATTAGTTATCATTTATTAAAACATTAACACTGAAAAATGCACTATTTCCGCTGTTGACAGAGGTTTCACAAGATAAGCTGACAACACGTCAAATATCAACAGACTCTAATTCTAGTGTTGCTAAATTCGGATTGGTGCACAGATATGCATGAAGTCTTTTTCCAACTGAGCAACCTCAAACAAGGAAGAAGATCACAGACAAAAACACAAAACAGAAATTCTTAAATTAAATTGTGAGAACTGTTTTTTACTCTAGCTGAATACGTAGAGTAAGAGTCTGTTTGAGAAAATAGGTTTTTTAGAGCAAGATTGTGGGCGAATAATGTGAAAATGGGGTTGAATGTTTTCTATATATCTGTTATTTACCTTTCATGTTTAACAAATACCATGTTGAGCTTTATCTGTGGGGTTAGGGATTTCCTGGGTGGTAGTTCTGATTACTTTTTACCCCATACATACACAAACTGCCCCACCACTTGTTTTTATCTTATCACTTGCAGGCATTCACATGAGCAATTACTATGGGTCCCCATAGTTTATCATTAAGCCTGTCAAGTTGTGACATATATAAAATGACCTAATTTTCCATCGCAGTATTGGGGGATAACTGATCTGTGTTTCTCTGTCTGTCTGGAAGAGAGTAAGCAGGCTGTAAAGGAAGAAGAGGCTCCGACCCTGAACCGTAGACGAGGGGCCATCAAGCAGGCAAAGATCCACTTCATAAAGAACCACGAGTTCATCGCCACGTTCTTCAGACAGCCCACTTTCTGCTCTGTGTGCAGAGAGTTTGTCTGGTCAGTTCATCCTACACTGAAGTCTATAAACAAATCTTCAAGGCAGATAAATGGGAACTTATAAACCACTGGTCTGATATGCTAGAACACCAGACAGAACAACAAGGGGAAATATGTTTTGGATTGTCCTGATATGTGGCAGTTTCAAACACTCTCTGACTCAGCTGCTTTCTGTCAGACTTGAGTCTGACAGAAATGTTGCGAATGTTTTTGCTAAAACCATAAAGGGCAACTTTCCTTTTAAGTTGTTTCGTGCATTTGTGTCAATGATTATGTTCATCCACTGATGGCAGATCTCCACTCATCTGCTTTGAGGACACTTTTAATCTCACTTGAGAGGAAGTTTGTGATGCACATGGGTGTACTGCAGGTGTTTATCACTAACAAATGATTAATCAGCACACTGTTTACATTCACATGATCAAAGAATGATACAGACTGACCCATTTGTGTTTATTTGTCTCTCACAGGGGGCTCAACAAGCAAGGCTATAAATGCAGACGTAAGTTTACAATCATTTAATAATGTAATAATCGTACATTTTAAAATTTTGCATTTGACTAAAAAAAGATATATTTTTCCACTCTACTGTCAAAAATATGTTCAGATACTGGAGCAAGTATACTATTCTGTTTTATCTTATTATCTTTGCTTTTTACCAGAGTGTAATGCGGCCATCCACAAGAAATGCATAGACAAAATCATCGGCAGATGTACTGGTACTGCTGCCAACAGTCGGGATACTGTGGTACGTAACACATATTTGTGCAGCACAAAAAGTACTGTGAGTGTTCTCCATTTGTCTCCAAATGTCAGTTTAGTGTGGGTTTTTATTCACTCTCTATACTACTGATAGAAAGGTATCCGTCCTATTCACTGAACAATTGTGATCATATCATTGAATTGGCTGGGGTTGCCGGGTCAGAGGTTAATACAATGGCAGATACCATTGTGGGTCCACATCCAATATTTTGCTCTACTCAATCATCATCAATACTGGAAGACGATCAAAGACCAACTGACTTAGATAATGGCTATATGGAAATGATCAAGCACACACACCCACACAGTGAATGAATGACAGATGGGGCGGGTCAGAGAGGTACCTTAATCAGAGTAGACCTTGGAGGAATCCAAGAAGATTTAACAGTGTGGTCATTTATGACAGAGACAGAGAGGGAAGCAGAGCATTAAACAAAAAAGGGAAAAGATGAGACAGGTACGCAGGGCAATGAAGTATCGAAGACCTTTGATTAGGTTTCTATTGCCACCGGACATTCATGGAGATGACGAATCCCATCTGTCCCCACAGTTCCAAAAGGAACGCTTTAAGATTGACATGCCACATCGTTTCAAGAACAACAACTACATGAGTCCCACCTTCTGTGACCACTGTGGAAGTCTGCTGTGGGGTCTGGTTAAACAAGGCCTCAAGTGTGAAGGTACAGTACAGATATAATTGAGTAATTATTGGAATTTAAGTACACGTGTGTCTTACACAAGCTTTCTTTTTTTCTGTTTGTAGATTGTGCCATGAATGTCCATCACAAGTGTCAGGATAAAGTGGCCAACCTTTGTGGTATCAACCAGAAACTACTAGCTGAAGCACTCACACAAGTCAGCCAGGTGAGTTCATGGAGGAGGTCACGTCATTTAATACATCGACAAATCAAGTGTTTTTTTTAATCTTTAAGTCAAAGAAAAGTCTGACTCAAGGGTTACACCAGCTAATTTAAACAAAACGCAGCTCTTTGAAAAGCTATAGGTATCTGATTACATTACCTTTTAATGAGCAATTAGTGTATAGTATCAGAGTCAGGTTAAACATTCTAATGTAACTTAAAACAGTGGAAGATAAGAACCACATGTTTCATGCAGTTTTATTTTGTATAACTGCAAAAAATGTGAAATGAATTGAAAGTGTTTGACAGCTTGCAAGGGTTACCAGATAAAATAAAAATAAGAGCAAAGTTATCCGGTCCTCATTTGAGCCTTTTTCTAACACTAATCCCAACACTAGAATTAACCCCTAACCCAGACAGAGCGTATCTTTTCAGGGCTCTTCATTATCATAAGTGTCACATGACATTCAGTTGATTCTTTGCTGAAAAATTATTGTCCCTCGGTAGTAAGTGGATTATCAACAATGGACTATCAAAATCAAGTGTAACCATCAAACTGAGTGTCTCTTGAATGTGAAACTCGTGATCCCCGGTGTGTGCTGACAAATTGTTCAGAGTGTGACACCTGACAGTGGGAACCTGAGCTCATTGTCCTGGTGTGTTTAAGGACTGGCAAGTTGTGGAAATCCCAGTTGATCTATTTTAAAGGCCTCTACACTATTTGACTTCCTCTTTGATTTTTACTTTTTTTATGTCTTCATCCATCAGAAACCTTCCACTCGCCGTTCAGATCCAAACCTGCCTAATTTACCTGATATTGGAATCTATGATGAGGTCAATAAGCTTGCTGGACTGGATATCAATGGTCAGTGAGAGGGTTTTTCCATATGTGCATCATAGGCCCTTTTTTGCTTATTATGCACAATAATGTGAACATT
Source organism: Scomber scombrus (assembly GCF_963691925.1). Taxonomy (NCBI): domain Eukaryota; kingdom Metazoa; phylum Chordata; class Actinopteri; order Scombriformes; family Scombridae; genus Scomber; species Scomber scombrus. The sequence goes on from NC_084972.1 coordinate 16,377,427, forward strand.
TTCATGATTAAATTGAACAGTGAACAAGTGAATAAATATGTTCTGTGTGTTTATTCATTAGATGGATCTCCCTATGGCAAGCTGTGGGATGGATCTAGCCCACGTCCTCAGTCTCGTATTACACATCTGACCCGCATCAATGTGGACAACTTCATCTTTCACAAGGTCTTGGGAAAAGGCAGCTTTGGCAAGGTACACACACAGCAACCATTTGACAGTGAAAGAGTAGTTTAAAAAAAAAAAAAAAACAGCCCAAGAATAAGAGGATAACCCTGATTACACCAACAACACACTGGAAAATGCAGGCTGCATATAGGAATAATGACACTGATTATAGGTGTTTGATCAGACTGTGAGCTGCTGCAAAAGTGTATGAATTTAGCAACTGATTCAATTTTCCTCTCTTCTCCTCTCCCAGGTTCTACTGGCAGAGTTGAAAGGTCGTGGAGAGTACTTTGCGGTGAAGGCTCTGAAGAAAGATGTAGTGCTGATGGATGACGATGTGGAGTGCACCATGGTAGAGAAGAGAGTCTTGGCTTTAGCCTGGGATAACCCCTTCCTCACACACCTTTACTCCACCTTCCAGACCAAGGTAGAACCCTCTCTACCTCAATAATGTCTTTGGTCCTATTTTGTTTGTACTCTGCATAATTACATCATTACATACTGAAAGTGAAACTTGTTTACAGGAGCATCTGTTCTTTGTGATGGAGTATCTCAATGGTGGAGACCTGATGTTTCATATTCAGGAGAAAGGGCGCTTTGAACTCTACAGAGCCACGTAAGTCGGACCTGTCACACAGACATGAAAATATACAGACTTGTTGGAAAATAAAACACACAACCGGGCATCATTACTGCAGATGCACACATACCGAATCAATGACCTGATGGAAAGCAGACACTTGTAAAGGAGAACTTATGTTTCCTCTCTTTGCCACTCTCTCTGACTCTGCCCCATTATGTTTGTTTTCTTTTACATAATATACTAAACCCTGATGGACAGGGGCTTGGCAGACGTACATTAACTGCCGCTCACCAACAGACTGGCCTTGTATGAAGTGAGCAGGCCTGAGTGTGTGTGTGTGCTGTTTGTATGCAGTGGTATCAGTTAGTGACACCCACTACTCTTCTCATCTCTCTGTGGGAATCACTCCAGAATAAAACAATGGCACACTGGTAAAAGACGGTGTTATGTCCACATCCAAGCTTTAAAAATTCTCACATTTACAAACAGATGAGTTACACAACCTAGATGTACTTTCTTTTATGAAATATTTTTCACAGTGCCCTTTTATTACTTTAATTCGACCTTCTTAATATGACAGTTGTAATACAGAAAACAGTCATGCCACAAGCTCCATTAGTACCTGTTCTGGAGCTTTTTATGGTATCACACTATCTTCCTCAGCAGATGGATTTTGCTCAGTTGAAGATCTTGTCTTGGTGTTGTTTTCACACATTTTGGAGTTCAAATTCACAATTAAAAAGCAGAAATTTACCTTGCAAGTAAAGTTTTGTCGACAAAGACATATTCAGTGCACGCATTTTCTTTGGAAAATATCGACAATAAATACATTAATCATCACCTGTGGTCAGAGACATTGGTCTTACAGATTAGTCTGCTGCTACATTTCCTGTAGTTAAAGTGGTGACTATGTACTGGACACATGAGATGAGTTGACAGGAGTAATTCTCCACTTTGCAAACACAGACACCTGATCTTGTGTTGGCATCCACTAAAATTCTCCTCACTCAGTGACTGTATTGAGCCTGGATGAATCATTTACCTTCAGTGAGTGCGAAAGAAACAGAATTGTCTGTTTTATCCTTTCACAGTGCATTAATTTTTAACAAAATACACATTTGCACGTTTGTTTACATATGTGGATAAATGTAAGTAACATGTTTGTGTGTTACTGTACAAGCTGTCACACTGGAATGGAAAGTATCTCTTGGATTTGGTTATGCAATATTTTTTCCTTAGGCGCTGACTGAATCGCAGAGTTTCGAGTGACCTCTTTATCAGAAACAAAGGCCCTGTTCTCCCAGTAGCTACTGCTAACCTGTTGACCCAGTGCAGTTGACAGTCTAGTCTGTCATCTCAACTTCCTCTCATAGCAGAGCCACTTAAAACCAACTTAAACTATATTTACACATACAATATACAGACTTTATTTCATGCCATTTTGTGTCTGTGCTTTTTGTGCACATAGGAGTAGGAATAACACTACCTGCAATTAATATTAAGTACTCATCAAGTTAATAGGAGCGCCACCTCCATTGATTAATTTGTAAGTAATTTATTAGGAGGATATAAAAATAATCAAATTAATCAGTTTTATATCTGAAAGTCATGAACTCTGAATAGAGGAACCTCCATCTCTGATATAAAGGAATACGCACAGGCAACAACTTTGTGATAAATTATTTATCAAACTGCTAAGGAGCAGGGATGAATAGGGAAACACTAAGCATGAATGACCGAGCAAATTAAATTAACTGTTATTGCTAACAGAATGAATAAATGTCATCAAAAATGGAAAGAGGTACCAAGACTCTAAGTACAGCCAATACAAATTAAAATTTCGAATAGCTCTTTGCATCAACTCTGAGACAGAAGCATGTTAGATGGTTTTCCTACTGTTTCCTTGGTGATGAAGGGCTGATGATGAGCTTTGCGGAAAGCGCAGAGCAAGGTGGAGGAGACTTGGTTATCCTCTGATTGCCAGAGTGACAGCCAGATGAGAACAGCTGCCGTGGGTTCAGTGAAACACTTTGGTTCACTGCTTGTCAGGAGGAGGATGAATCTCTCAGACTAGTTGAGGCTGTATAGTGGACATACACAGCACAGAGGTGTCCTGGTCTCGGTGCAGCAGGCTGCAGAGCTGGATGCATGGAGCTCTAGGCTGATCAGAAGTCCTCGGAAAAGTGCTTAAAAAGTTGAACTACGTTATAAAAAAAGGAGATTATAAAAATAATAGATTATTCAGATGGCAACTGGCATGCGATTGCTAATGGTGCTTGGGGTGTGATTTATGCATCTGAGCAGTCCTTTTTTTTTGTCATGTCTTTCCCTGATTTCTCAGTTCTCAGCCATAGGAAATAAAATAGGCAACACCCAAAATGCATAGATGGTTATCTCGGCTGTTGAGGCTGAGAGAAAACAGAAGCAGCAGCTGGCAGCAAGCAAAAGGAACAAGAAGCCGCCTGACAGAGTTGTAAAAGTTTTTATAGTTAAGGTAAGATAAGATATTCCTTTATTAGTCCCACAATGGGGAAATGTGCATTGTCACAGCAGCAAGTGGACAGTAAATAGAATATAAATAAATATTATAATTAATAATAAGTACAAAAAAGGTTGAGGTTTACTGGGTGCAGTGCTGATTGTACAGTCTGACAGCTGCAGGGAGGAAGGACCTGCGATATCGCTCCTTTACACATTTTGGATGAAGGAGTCTGTCGCTGAAGGAGCTCTCCAGTGCAGTCAGGGTGTCTTTCACAGAGTGGGAGTCGTTGTTCATTAGAGATGAAAGCTTAGCCATCATTCTCCTCCCTCCCACCACCTCCACCGGGTCGAGGGGGCATCCCAGGACAGAGCTGGCCTTCTTAATGAGTTTGTCCAGCCTCCTCCTGTCCGCTAACGAGATGCAGCTGCGCCAGCTGACCACCCCATAAAAGATGGCTGATGTCAAAGAAGAGGCATGTCTTGAAAGAAAAAGGATACTTGGTGCTTTTTTGAGGGACCTCATTGATTACTGATTAATACGTTTGGGTGGACTTTGTGGAGACTATACGTGCTTGGAATGGTATCCTACATATGTGCAAATACTAACGTGTCTATTGGAGCTACAGTATATTTATCAGTAATAAGTGAGAGATATAGATTGCATAAACCTGACAGCTGGTCATTTACAGGGAACGACCAGTTATTATGTTTGAGCGGAGGCTACTTTATCTCCTCTCTGGACTCTATCGTTTCACCTGACACAGATGACAAGAGAAGCGGGTCAGAGATAGTCTAATCTTTTCGGCTCGCAGCCGCTTTCAGGTTTCACATTATGAGAGCATTATTCACCTGTTTCCCCCTCCATACAAATGTCCTCCTCAATAATTCAGGTCTATACTGAAATGAGTCTGCAGTGACACCAGCATTTACCAACTCTGTAGTGACATTGCTGCAGTGCAGACTTGTAGCTTTCCATCAGAACGAGTGGCTGATATCTGTCTATCTCTGCCATCTTTGTCTCCTGCAGATTCTACTCAGCTGAGATCATCTGTGGTCTTAAGTTCTTACATTCCAAAGGGATCATCTACAGGTCAGAGCACAAAAAGCATTTTACTTAACGATGTACAGTACACACTTACAGGATGATACTGCTAGTTTAGCCCATAAACTTAAAGTACTAAAGTCTTCACATCACAGCTGATCTTTTTTTGTTGTTGTCCTGCCTTCTAGAAAACCACTGATTTCAGTTTAGTTGCAAGTGTGATGTGAAAATGAGTCTTGCTTGAGTTAGATAATACCACATATTTTGACACCTTTTGTTCCCATCTGTTGCGTTGCATGTGATGATATGAATCAAAATAAACACTCACTAACACACACTAAATTTCAATATTTTCACTGTGATGCATTACCTATCTCAGGTAAGTTTCAGATCTCTGCAAATAGAACTGAAACCAATGGTTGGCTCAAAATTAAACCTAACATTTTAAGGTATGCTTAATAATCAGCAGTATTAGATATTAGGCAAATGCTATTTGTAAATTAACAAGCTAAACATGTAAACACTCTGGTATGATGCTAAAAAGAGTGCTGTTCTGAGACAGTGATTCTTAAAGATTTACAAATTGTTATATTTAAAATCAAAATCAGTCTGCTATGATTGTATTTCTTCCAGAGATCTAAAGTTAGACAATGTGATGTTGGATCACGAGGGACACATAAAGATCGCCGACTTTGGCATGTGCAAGGAGAATGTATTTGGGGAGAACCGCGCCACGACTTTCTGCGGTACTCCTGACTATATTGCTCCAGAGGTACAGCCTTTCAAACACTCTCTTATTCTTAAATATTCAAATCCACAACTGATATGCATTTATCATTTTGCACGCAGCAAAGTGTCAGTGTCTGTTTTGAATGAGACATTTATAATTTGTTGTTTCAACTCAGATCCTACTGGGACAGAAATACTCCTTCTCAGTTGACTGGTGGTCATTTGGGGTGCTGCTGTATGAAATGCTGGTTGGACAATCGCCTTTCCACGGAGACGATGAAGATGAGTTGTTTGAGTCCATCCGCATGGATACTCCCCACTATCCTCGCTGGATCAACAAGGAGGCCAAAGACTTGCTTGAGCGGGTCTGTACCGGAGTTTTTATACAAAATATGTCTGTCACAGAACACCATGAAATCTGTTCTATGCAATTGGACAATGCCAATGTATGTAACTGAAAAGGTGTTGTTTTTGAGATGTAATCATGCACATCCTGTACTTACTGACTGTCTTCCTGCAGCTGTTTGAGAGAGACCCCACGCGCAGGCTAGGAATTGTGGGTAATATCTGTATACAGCCCTTCTTCAAGTCCATTAACTGGCAGGCCTTGGAGAAGAGGGAAGTTGAACCGCCCTTCAAACCCAAAGTGGTATGTTCGACACACAAGTCATTGATGTTTAAATAGTGATAAAACAATTAGTTATATGTAATACATGTCTATAATCAATTTGTTAATTTTTCTGACATATATTTGCTCTCAATTACAGAAAGCACCAAACGATTGCAGCAACTTTGACCGGGAGTTCCTCAGTGAGAAGCCCCGTCTCTCCCACAGCGATAAGAACTTCATAGACTCCATGGACCAGTCAGCGTTCGCTGGCTTTTCATTCATCAACCCCGAGATGGAGCACCTTCTGGAAAAGTAACTGTTTTATGGACAGTCAGAAATACCTACTGTTGATGGGAGAGGTCATTTATTCTGTCACACGGTTAAACTTGTAAATGAGTGTGCTGCTCCACAAGCAGTATTATGTGTGACCCTATTTTAAGCACAAACTATTCTCCTTGGGTACGTATAGAAATTAGAAGAGGAAAAAATGGGCCCTTGTACTGTATATATTTGTTGTAATTGTGTTTGTGTGCATGCCTCTAGATTTTGAAGGCCTGTATGAGTAGTAATATTGGGTGGGAGATTGAACACATTCCACTTGACATCATTGCTACAATCTGCAGCCATCCTCTGCCCCTTTTGTTAATAACCAAATCAACTCAACTGAAAATTTAAGAAGAGGAAAAAGAAACCAATAGGAAAAAAATTGTACTGTATACTTCAAATGTAGATTGTGTGAATAAGTTGACTGCATGTATATATAACTCAGACCAACAGAAACCTATTCATCTTTAAATATAGCTCATTCATGAACGTTATCTGTTTTTGAAACATCTGAATTCTTGCCTATGAATGGATAAATCATGCCTTGCTGACAAAGAAGAACTTGTGGTTGTGTCGTTGACTGAACTGTGCCATGTAAAGATCACATTAAAAAAGGCTGTATTGAAAGGTCCTGTCTGTGGATGGGGCCAGGTGGATGGGGCCAGATTGTGTGCAAAAAATTAATGAACAGTATAACTTAAAGCATGAGCAGGAATTCACTCAAATGCTCTATATAGACAGTGTATATGTATATTGTGGTAACATCTGTACTCGCCAGCCACTTTATTAGACCTTGCTAGTACGGGCATGGACCCCTTTTGCTGTCAGAACTGACTTAATTCTTTGTAGCACAGACTAAAAGATTTGCTGAAAACATGGAAACATTCCTCAGAGATGTTGGTTTATATTGACATGATAGCATCTCACAGTTGCTGCACATCCACAATGGGAATCTCCCGTTCCACCACATCCAAAAGGTGCTCTATTCAACTGACCATTGATCGGCCATTTGAGCACAGTGAATTTTCATGCTCAAGAATCCAGTTTGAGATGATTTGAGCTTTGTAACATGGTGTTTTGTCCTGCTGGAAGTAACCATTTGAAGATGGGTACACTATAGACATAAAGGGACGGACATGGTCAGCAACAGTACTCAGGTAGGCTGTGTAATTGATGCTCAGTTGATACTAAGGGACCCAAAATATTCCAAGAAAATATCCTCCACACCATCACACCACCACCAGCAGCTGCAGCTGCAGCCTGAAAGCTTGAAAGGCTTTATTGTGTGATATCATGTGATACTGTCCGTTTTATGTTTTAACATCTTGGAAACCTTAATGGAAATCAGCTTTCTCACACACATTGTCACTGTATTTTGTAGATCCATGAATAAACCATATACAAACTAAATATGAATAGATACAATGAGGTAAATATCACCATAAGGCTGGCTGGTGATTATTAAAAATCACCAGCCAGTAATTTGTATACAGTTAATCCCCAAAATGAACTTCAATGAAATCTTCTTACAGTGACACAATAATACTTTTAAGACATTTTAGGCAGAACCAAACATGCAGTTAGACAGTTCTTTGGGAAATAGTAAAAACATTCTCTTTGTATAACTTTGTAAATAATGAACAAAAGAAAGAATGGACAGGTTAACATAAAATTGAAAAGCTTGTGAATTTAATATATTTCAGGAATGTTAGCTGTGATAACCTTTATATATATATATATATATATATATATATATATGTATATATATATATATATATATATATATATATATATATATATATATATATATATATATATATATATATATATATATATATATATTTATTTATATATACTTTATTTAACAAGGAAGTCACAGAGAGATTACAACCTCTTTTGTAGCGAGATTTGTTTGGCTGGGGGGGGGGGCAGTTGTTGTTTGTAAAAGTAGAATTGACCAAATATAATCAGTCACTGCCATGATGTGGTCACGCTACAAAAATGAGATATTTAAAAATGAGTATCCAGTATCGTGAGGGACAGTGACGCTCTCTAGCGGCGCTACGCTTAACAGTACGCTGTAATGACGTCTGCGCGTAACGTCAGTGCGTACAATGTATACGGAAGTGGAAATCTAGCCTCTACTATCATACAATGTTGTTTCAACTGCTGCTTTACAATCTTATAGCTGCAGTGTGATGGTTCGGCAGCCACAACTGTGACTTAAGTATTTGATTTATAATGAATTTATCTGCCGTAGAAAGCAGCGGATAATCTGTCAGTTTCACTCAGAGTTTCCAGCGAGCTAGAAGAAGTTCAAAATGAGTTCTCAAGATGTGCTGAAGGATGCGTCCACATTAGCATCTTATAATGTGTTGCTACAGGTAAATTAATACACATCTGAGCTATAACACGCTAAATGCTCTGTTTTGGATGTTAAATGATTAATATTGTTAATCCTGCTTTTTGTCTCAGGTGATGTTCCGGGTACTCACCTTCTTATTGAATGCATTCACACTACGGTTTGTGTCCAAAGAGCTGATTGGTGTAGTCAATGTCAGGTAAGCTGTGATAGGAGCACAGTGGCAGTAACAGTGAAGACAAGAAACACAGTGCCAGGACATTTCACCTCACCAGTGTCTCTAACGTGATTTTGTATTTGCAGGCTCACACTTCTCTACTCCACATTAGTATTTTTATCCAGAGAGGCTTTCCGGAGAGCTTGTCTGAGTAGGGGATCAGGGGCAAACCACAGCTGGAGACAAGTTATCAACCTGCTTTGGCTGACGTGAGTTGTTATTTGATGATTCAAATACAGAAAAAAGGACGATTTCACTGCTTTTTTGCCCCACATTAGACAGAGTAGAAAAATGTACTATATAAGGATAATGTCTAGTTGTATTTAAAAAATGTAAGAAAAACTTTTCTACATATCTTAGAGAAAGAGGAGCTACATGGCCATGGCCAATGAAATGGAGAGAAGTGGAATCATGCTATGAATTTCTAGCTGTAAGATCAATTATCTTTTTTTCCCTTCATTTTTCACAAATAGAATAAAGTTTTCACAAATCCGTAATTATGTTTTAATGAGCCTGTGGAGTCTCCTTGATAATGTAGTCCAGATTTGACAAGTCTAAACAGTTTTTTTTATCTGGTCTGGTCTGGATAGGAATAAAACAGTGAAATTGCCCCTTTTCAGTTTTCATAGTCTAAATAAAGGTTTCACAAATCTGAAAGTGGGTTTAAACAGTTCTAATGCTTTTTCAACAATGTCTAACGCTGTCTAAGTGGTAAATAAATGGAGAATCAGCCGCTAAATATTAATATTCATGTTTCCCTTAACTTTCCTGAATTTTAACCTACTAATCGTAAGTTAATTGGAACTTCTGTGTCGTTATGTGCAGTTGATATTGTGTAATCAGCGTGGATTGTTCTGTATCTCTCTCACCTATCAGGTTGCCTCTCGGTGTGTTATGGGCAGCCCTGCTGGCCTCTGTGTGGCTGTGGCTCCTTGAGGCCCCAGATCCTCAGACCATACCTTTCTACGGCCCTGCTGTGGTGTTGTTTGCCTTTGCAGGAGTGCAGGAGCTCCTGGCTGAGCCGCTCTGGGTACTGGCTCAAGCTCACATGTTTGTACGACTGAAGGTGGCCGCTGAGAGCTTAGCAATGATTGCTAAGTGCAGTTTAACAGTTGTGCTGGTGGTAACTTCCCATGAATGGGGCCTTTACATCTTCTCTGCTGCTCATGTAAGATATTAATTTAAGTCTTCTGCAATATTTTTGTAAATGATTTTTTTCACATTTACTGATCTTAATCTATGTGCTTTTCTTAGGTGGTGTACACAGGAGTTCTGGTGCTGTGCTATGCTGTTTACTTTCTTTGCTTCTTGGGATCTAAAGAGGCGACCAAGAAGGGTTTTCCTTTGCAAAGTGTTGGAGATCTGCTGCCTCACAAAACTAATGGAAAGGTTTTATTTTTGTTTTATCTCCACAAATTAAACTGAAGAGATGTACTGTTTACCATCTAGGACCATTGATGATCATCTGTTTTTTGTCTATAGCCACTGGTTGATTGGACTCTGGCTCGACTCACTTGGAGCTTCTTCAAGCAGTCCTTCCTGAAGCAGATCCTGACGGAGGGTGAGCGTTACGTCATGACCTTCTTGAACGTCCTCAGCTTTGGAGACCAGGGTGTTTACGATATAGTTAATAATCTGGGCTCCATGGTGGCGCGCTTCATCTTCTTGCCTATCGAGGAGAGCTTCTACATCTTCTTTGGCAAAGTGCTGGAGAGAGGCCGTGATGTCAAAAGCCAAAAACAGGTCTGTGGTGTGGAAATAAACACAAACACAGTTTTGTGAATCACTGGGCAGGAGTGCTTGTTGGTTTTATTTTCATGCTGAGGGTTTTCACTTCAGGAGGATGTTACTATAGCAGCAGAGGTCCTGGAGTGTCTGCTGAAACTGGTGCTGGTGATTGGTCTGATCATCACAGTATTTGGCTACGCCTACTCTCACTTGGCTCTGGACATTTATGGCGGCTCTCTTCTGAGTAGTGGAGCAGGTAAGGGAGATATGACCCAATCACAGGAAGCACAAACATTTTAAAGAACAGCATGTGAAATTCTGTTTGGTTATCTTAGTCACAGCTCATTTTTAGTTTTTTTTTTTAAGGTCCCTCTTTGCTGCGATGCTACAGCTGCTATGTCCTCCTGCTAGCTGTAAATGGTGTAACCGAGTGTTTTGTATTTGCGGCCATGAGCCAAGAAGAGGTTGACAAGTAAGAATGTAAAAAAACAAACACAGATTGATTTATTACACAGCATATAACCTGTCAGCTAACACGATGTTTGTGGGGTTTTTCAGGTATAACCTGGTGATGCTGGCTCTGTCTGTGTCGTTCCTGCTCCTGTCCTACATGCTGACATGGTGGGCAGGGGGTATTGGCTTCATACTAGCCAACTGTCTCAACATGGGTCTCCGCATCTCACACAGCCTGCTTTATATACATCGCTACTTCCAGTCCACTCCATGGAAACCTCTGCGAGGCCTATTGCCTTCCCCGCTCCTATTGCTGGCACTGGCTGTCAGTGCAGTAATCACAGCAGTGTCTGAGGTACAAGAGAATTGTGTTTTTTTTCATTTTCTACTTATGTTTTACTTCTTAATATTGACATTACATTGCAGTTTTATTCTAAATAATCTTTGTCAGTGGCCCTAATGTAAGCTCCTCTTTCTTGTGGTTTCAGGGTTTTTTCTGTTGTGACGATGGCTGGTTGCTACGCCTGGTCCATATCTGCGTGGGAGCAGTTTGTCTGCTCTGCGTACTTGTAACTGTTCTTCTCACAGAGACTTGGCTCATTCAGTTCGTGAGGACTAAGCTCTTGCCCCAGTACAGAAAAAAACACACATAAATTAGATGGGAAATTATTTTACTGAACTAGAAGAAATCTTTTCCTCCTCTACAAACAGCATTGGACCTTACATATGAGTGTGAATGTGTGTGTGTATGAGTGTATGTATGTGTGTGATATGTTTTCACTGGATCATTCCTGTGTTGGTACATACGTGTATGAAGAAACTTACCATGACTTTTCTGGGATCTAAATATGGATGAAAAACAGATGAATGTATTTTATGGAAACAGTTAAATTGTTTACAGGGAATAGATTTTCATATACAATAAAAAAAAAAAAGGAAATGTAATTCATATTTGTGGTGTTATTGACTGAATGAAAAATTATGAATTCATAATCCAAAGCTAAATTCAGTCGCTGTTCATGTAAATGTAAACTTTTTTTAGAGTTATTTTAAATGACTTATTCCAGGACATTGAATATAAAATACAACTTAAACTGATAGCACAGTTGTGTAAATAAATGTAATAAATTTGATAACTTTACATTCAGGATGATAAGACAATCAAGGTCTTGGTTATAGTTTTCTTTTTGGATATCAGTCATAAAACATGATGCCTGTAACTCTATTCAATTAATTTTTTTTTGAGAAGATAAAGAAGCTAGGATTGATTGTTTCTTACACCCTAAAGTGTCTAGTACATCTCCACTTGAAGTTTAGTTTAATTATATTTTCTAGGTTGAAGTTTGGCTACATTTTCAATGAGAGTAATCAGTTTGGATTTCTACAGTTAACATGTTGCTGGGGAACCGTTTCTGGTTACTTGTTGGTCCATCCTCTGTACTAATCACCAGTTTAGGATCCCTGAGGGCTGAAAAATGATGTCATGGAAAATGAGCAGGAAGGGGTGGAAACAGCATTCTTTTAAAGTTGGACAATGCTTACTTTTATGTTCTTTTTGCTTTGTACATATATTTGTACATAAATACAGCATGGCGTAAAGTTTACTGGACAGTTTGATGTCTTCAACCATCAAACAGCTACTTATCTTTTGACTCATGTCTTTCTTGAACTTTGAGTCCAATTTGCTTGACATGCAAGTAAACAGTGATGGTTTGACTGCTGCAGGGAGGGGGAGGATACAGACTTCATTTGTCATATTTTTTCCTTCTCTGGGATTTATTTGGTCAAATGTTATGTTCACCGAATGAGCTAACAGTGAGCTCATCATTTAAAAAAAAAAAGAATAGGCACAGAAGAGAGAAACCAGAGGCAGTGAGACAGAAAATAGGAGGAGCATTTACACTCATTGCGTCATTTATTGGTCTTGAGAACAGATTTATTGTCCAGTGGAGAATCACTGCTAGGTTGTGTGTGTATATATATGGGCAGGACCAACAGACAACTGACAGAAAGAGGATCATTTCTCACAGGATATCTTCCACCACTGCTCAACCAACATGTCTCAAGTAAGGCCATGGTTTTAAATTTTCAGAATGATGATATTTTCTCATATTGTTGGCTTTCTGTAGACATGGAAGTGTAACTTTTCCTTCTCACTGCCCTTCAGCCAGGTCAGGAAGAGGACGAACAACTGCAGCGCCCTGAAGTGAGAGAAGATGACCTGGCTGACGCAAAGAATAAGCTGGGTACAAGTGGGCAAGCAAAGAGCAAGACTATAGAAGTTATGGAGGAGTGTGGTGAGTGCACAAACCGACGCACGCACACACACACACACACACACACACACACACACACACACACACACACACACACACACACACACACACACACACTTAACCACCCACAGCTATATGGTTGATGTTAGTTTGTCTTTTCCTTTCTGTATCTGGTTAAGCCAAGATCATGTTAGGGCAGCGAGTTTGTGTGAGGGGTGTTCCTCATGATGCACAAGTTTCCACTCCATATACAGAGAGGAAAGGGGAGCTCTAATAATGGGAGACTCCTGTCAAACAGTGTACTTTCTCACCCAGGGGGATAAACTGTGTTTTTTAAAGAGCATATCTGCAGCCTTATATGACCCCTTCTCTCTGCCTCATTTAGAGTGAAATATTCTTATTGTTGTTTCTCTTGTTCTGCAGAGAAAATGGGTAAAGCTGCTCCTTCTGTGTTCAGCGGGGTGAGGTCTGGAGGAGAGACCGCTTTCAGTGCCCGCTCAGCTAAACCAATCAGGAAGTAGCAGGAGACCTCCTGACCATGATGGGACAACACCTGTGATAGATTGTTTTCTTGCTGTACTTCTTGCTGTTTTTGCACTCAATTCACTTAATTCTGGCATGTTTGAACTTTTATGAAGCTGATAGTTACCTTTTTTTTTTTTTTTTAAATCTAAGAATTTCTATGAAATGGTAAGTCAGTTTTTCATTGTAAAATTAAGGTGATTTTTTTGTTGTTGCTGTTATTGATTATCCTCACCAGCATTCACCCAGTTTCATGGTGTGAAGTAATAAAGGACTATAAAGCACCATATGCAACACAACAATTGATGCATTTGAACATACCAAACAACTTTTGAAACATCAGTGTGCTTTATATCCGTGTCTTTGTCCAAAACAATTTGGTCTTTTCATTTGTGCCTGGATTGTGGAGGAGTTTGTCAAAATCATCGATCATGTAAAAAAGCGACATAAGAACCCAAAAATATTAAATAAAACTGAGTCAAATTGTGTTTTTTCCTTTTTTATTCAAAAATTATGCTCATTGACAAACAGAATGAATACAAATCAATTAGAACAAGCCTACTACAGTAAATGAGGAGCAAGTAAGGACACTACAATGAGCCATAGTAGAGAGTGAAACAATGCATGAAACAAAGCATGGAACAACGATGGAGAAATTAATTGAACCATGTAACAAATGGCTGATAACACCAGCCCTGGGAGTTGTTAAGAAAAAGTTGGGGATCCAGTTTTATTTCATAAACTTGTGATGTTGATCTTGAAGGATTTTAGCGGAGGACTTTGCATCGTAGAACAGCTCGTTGATTTCCTCTACCTGCTCCCGCTCCACTGTCTCTTTTCCCTGAACCCGGCCCAGCAGGCTGGCTGGGGTCAGCAGCTGCACAGCATACCTGAGAGGAAACAGAAACAGAAAGTGAGACATGCACACACCAACAGTACACAGCCTCCACAATGCATTGTGTATCTCTACCTGAGGGTGGTCTTATTGCCGATCTCTGCCAGGTGTGAAAGTGCATCCTCGCTGATATTGATCCCCTCAGTCTGAGCTCGGATCTTGATGATCTAAAAATCATCAGTCAGTCAGACACCAATGCAAAAACCCTGAAGTCATACATCATACATGCAGATACTTTGATCCTCAGACTTACCTGCTTCATCTCCTGTGGTGTGTACAGCATAGTGCGGATGATCATGACTCTGTCCAGCAGGTCCAGTGGAATCCCATGTGGCGAGCTGATGTCCTCCGTTCCTCTAATGTGCGAAAAAAAAAAGGAAAAAGAAAAAGGGGGACAGAGTTAAACTATGACTTTTACATCTTCGCAAAACACTTAATTCTGTTGCATCAATTTCTAATCTACAAACCTGATTAAACAGTTTCCCCTGTTGGAAGCAAACACGACGATGGGGGCAATGGTGCTCTCCAGCGCTCGGTGGAGGTAGGTGAAGCACTCGATGTCTAGCATGTGCACTTCATCCACAAACAGCACACCAGGTACTAGCTCAGCTACACCTTGGTCAATGTAGCGATTCACCACCTTGTTAATCTCAGCACGCAGCTTATCTGGAATGGTAAAAATGGAAAATGAATCAGTAACAAAACTCAGCTGGTGGAAGCACCTGGTGATGTTTTCAGTTTTTCTCTACCTGTGATTTCTGTCTTTTTGGGCTTCATCAGTTGTCCCATCATGGAGAGAATGTCCTGGCCTCCCTGAGACAAATAATGAACAGTTACTAGGAAAGCAATTTAATGTATGTATGAGAATGTTTTATAGTGCTATTGCAGCTCTGTACCTGGGGCCTGGCATTTGCGACATCTAGGTCGTGCAGCGTTACATCCTGAACTATCTCTTTCTTTTTGTGGACGTCACCTTTGGGCAGTGGCACATACTCCTCGGCCTCCAGGTCAAACTCTGTTGCAAAAGTGTCACAACGACCTTGTCTCTGCAGAAGACACAAGAAAAAAGTCCGTGTGGCCACTGTTTAACAAAAAAACCTGAATGTCTTACATTGCTCCGGAAAACAGTGTAACAGAAGACGGCGCATAAGAGGAGGGCGAGCAGGTGTATGATTGAACCTGGTGCCAGCCCATCGCAGACAGGAGGGATGAAAGAGTTAGAGGAGGCAGGTCATGAGATGGCTGTCAACAGTAACAAATGTGTCGTCCAGCCCTCCGCCTCTGGCCTCTGACTAGAGCCGACCCGCGCCCCCCTGGCCCACCTGCGCCGATTAAAGGAGCCGTCATCGTAGCCTGTCAACACAGACCACAAGCCCCCGCTGCTGCAAGAGGGGCATTGTGGGAGATGGAGAGATAGAGGGAGCGTGAAGAGTTGCAGGAATGAGAGGGGCTCATTCCAGAGTACAGTCGAAATGCAGCAGAGCTTTCATGCAGAGCTGAGAGAGATGAAAGAACGCCACCATGAAGGACAGTGGAGGACATAAAAAAAATACCTACCTTTGGCCTAACCAAGAACAAAATCGAGAATTTTTATTTGAAGTGTTTCATTAGTGAATCTGCTGATCAGAATTTGTGACAATTGTGACAAGTACGAGAAAGTAATATAGTGATACCTTGACAGCTCCACTGTTGGCTTCAATGTAGATGACGTCTCCCACTTCTACACGCTCCTTCTGAAGACTCTCGTAAATGCTGGGATCCAGCTGAGGAAACAAGACAGATTTTTAGTAAAACATTGGTCCATACCTTGTTCATTAGTGTTACATCAAGAGTAAAAAATTTAAAAATCTGAGCATTAATGTCCCCGATGGCATTAGTTTTAATACTAAAATACAATATTTACAGTATTTTGTTTTTCAGGATACTAATGGAGAAGAAGAACAAAGGCATTTATTTATCATTTCAGGTAAGAGTTAAACTGAATTTGGAGATGCTGGTAGGAATCACATCTACACACAACCTGGAAATGACATGTATGTTAATATAATGTGTAAAATAACAAGAGAGCCATAGAAATATTTTAGCTGACGCAAAGTAGCTTGAGAAGTTGATAAACTCTTGATAAATAACACAGTTCCCATCAACTTAGTGGAAGTCATTATTATCATTAATAGTTTATAGCTGTAATATAGATCAATGTTCTTGATGAGCAGCAGTAGCACAAGTGCAAATAAAGAATGAAATGAAAAAAATAAATAAATCATAGCTCCCAATCTGACCTTGAGCTGCTTTGTGCCTTTGCCCGTCTTCAACCCGATGACGACGTGGCTGATGGTTTTTCCATAGCCACCCATGGGATTCTCAGTCTCACAGGGGGTCAGCTCTGTCACCTCCCCTTCATACACCTCCTTTGTTTCTTTGATACGTAATCCTGAAAGGACGACATTACAGTACAGTGTGAGAACTCAATCAGGTCTTTATATTCCTGCTGAAACTAAGACGCCACATCCTTCAAACTACTGAACAATGCATTTTATTACAGAGAGCGTGTGTGTGCGTGTGCCCATTTTCTGTAACATGATTACACTCTTGGTGCCCTTTTGTGCAGCCTGTGGCCCTGAAGATGAGGAGTGCACAGGTGACTGATTCTCAGGGCCACAGGTGTTCAGAAGTAACCTGATTGGATTTCGGCTATCGTATTGGATCAAATCTTGAAAATGGGTTGTTCAAACACAACAAATAAAGGATTCTTAAAATCGGATTAGATCACGTAATCCAGTCTTGATTTTGATCTGGATCAAACCTTCAGTATGTGTTGTTCAAAACTTTTTAGTAGGATTGGGATATCTTTGATCCTAGAGAAGGTGGATTCAGAGTTGATTTCAGGAACAAAATGTAATAAAACTTTAAAATTGTAAATTGGTCAAATAATACAACATTTGTATCATGTTGTATATTTGTTTATATCTGGCACTTGATTGTTTAAATGTTACAGTGATAAAGTAGATAAAGATGACATTAGGCTACCTATTAAGCTTTTCAGTACACTTCAGCAAATGTAAAAATAAAATAACCCCCCAAAATAGCTGTCAATATATATTTGTATATTTAATTTGAACTGTCATTTATCACTGTATATTGATTGTAATAACAGAGGTGAACCAGTAAGAGTAGTTTCTAACAGTTGCATCCCTTAATGCACAGAAGGGTGGATGTTGGTCCGGTCCAATCACAGAGGGTAAACCGGTGTTTGGTAATATTGAAAAGTTTGTATCTGGATCTGGGTAATCCAGTCCAAATGTTGCTTTAAAAAAAAAAAAAAAAAAAACGTTACAAAAGTAAGATGGATTACCTGATCCTGGATAGTAAAATATGGGATTTCAAAATCCGGATCCATCTGATCCAGAATACACTTTTTGAAAAACTGGGTCCAAGCGAGAGAGAAATGCTTAAGGTGGAGACTGTCAGTCACTGCGCTCTTATCGCCATGGTGATGACAACCTCAGAATGAAACCCCCTCCCCACCTGCAGATCATATTCGAGGGGAGGAGCAAAGGTGCTGAAGACCACCTCTCCCTCTACCCAAGCTCCATTTCCTTCCCTGCGACAGGTGCCATCAGCAGTCAGACACCCCCCCCCCAAATCCTTCCTTCCTTTTTATCATCACTCTCATTAATTTGCTGCAGACTGCTGCCTTTCAGCTCATGACAACAGTGTCAGCAGGACACCTTACTGGTCCTTCTTTGAGGGATTGAGTTGAACATGTAAGACTCTTTTAAATCAAAAGCTGCAGAAATGAGAGGCATACCAAGATTCAGAGGCATTTTATTTTTCACTGAACCTACTGATCCAGCTCCAGTAGAATTTAGCCAAGCAGATGGTTTCTGTTTTATGTGCTAAGATTTTTAAATATCTGTTTGTGAAACTAATGCTTTCAATTCAGGACAATGTAAGTGGTGTGGAATTTGTTTCATGTTCATGTTGGTAGAAAGTCTGGTGGTTATCATTTTGTCTGTTTTTTTTCACCTACTGTTGTTTTAGCACTTGCTTTCTCTTGCTGCTATTATGGTCAAATTTTCATGACTGTAAACTCAATGCCCGTCAGCTCAGAGTACATCAAAAACAAAAACTTCAGTCTGCCTTGTTTGGGGGTAGAAACTAAAACCAGAGCAACACTCACCGATGGCCCTCCTGAAATTTTCCATCAGTACTTCTGTTTTTTTAATCTCTGTTGAGTAGACCTCACTGCCGACCATGGGGCAGAAAGGCACCTTGTTTCCCAGTTCCTGCGCTACAGCCAAAGCAAGGGCGGTCTAAAGGGAGGAAAAGCAGAAATGTGAGAAAAGAATCACCAACAACAACATTAATAAACAACAAAAAACACACTCAACAGTTTAACTGCTGTTAATAAATGATCACTGCACATTACCTTTCCTGTACCGGGGGGCCCAGCCAGTAAAACTGCCCTTCCTGACATCTTCTTTGAGCGGATCAGCTCGACAATGATGCCACAAGCCTAGAGAGTGAATATAGCATGTAGTGCCATTTTATATCAACATACAAAAGTACAACACCAATAGGATCTAACTGCAGGGAGGATGGACAGAGTAGTGGGATCTCCTAGTGTCTTACCCTTAAATCAGGTGTTTGTAATGTCCCCTAATTAATAGGTTTATTCTATATTCACGTGTGTTGAATTATTGTAAAACACAACATTTTTCACTTTTTTATGCTACTAGAAATGTACATTGTCTTGTCTGGTTTGACCTGTCCTGTTTGACCACACAATATATTTTAAATCGCATTCAAAACAGAGCCAGTGCAGGTTTATATTTCCACAAATTGAAATCAACTGTAAGCTTGACAGTGGCAGCTCCTGACATTTCCAAACACTGCAATGTCCCCATTTGTACGTTTAACCTGTGCCCACTCTCTGTCCATGTATGTTAATGGTTTGGCATAGTGATCATAAAAAGCTCTTTTTTAAAATTACACATTTTTACAGCTGTGAAAAGGGTTCAATATGCCAACATGTTATCCAAGTGATTGTAGACCCTCTCAAACTCACTGCATTTATCTGTTTACATATTTTAAAACTGGTCCCTTGACACTGAATGTGGACACATACACTTATTATTTGAGATATTAAATGTAGTTTAATTTTCTATGACTATATAGTGGGTCATCCAGTAAAGAAAACCATTGACACATTGCTGTCAGTGTCCGTCTATTTAGCTGATGCAAGTGGCATTCAATAATTATACAAATATGTTTCTATGCTTTTCCGTTCACAAATCAAAAACGGAGCTCGGTAATAGTTTAAAAAGGGGAAATAAATGAATGGAAATATGATTTTAGGGTGGATTTTCCCTTTAGCTCATCTCTGACCTGAGCGTTAAACAGCGACACCACAGGGCTGACGCAACTAACACATTATCACCTGCAATGAGCTAAATAATCCTTGCAGAAACCATTCAGCTTTTGAGTCATCCAACCAAACACTACATTAATAACTTAACTTCAGTGCAACGTCAATATTACCTCTCTTGCAGCCTCCTGGCCGACCAGACCACATGCTGACTGTTTAGCATTCCCGGCCTCGTCTAGCCCGAGTCCTTTGACATGACTGTGAGAGGCGATCCGCTGAGTTTTTGTGGTGCTTTTTACCTCCTCGATCTTCATAGTTGTGCATAAATATGTGATGTAAAAACTGCAAAGTGGGTTTAAGACAAAATAATGGCTTCCTGTGCCTCAGACTATTTCTCACCGCCGGAATCGGCGCCGAAACTCAAAACACAGGAAAAGCGGTTTCCATGTGGGTTACTAAGGGGAAAATCGACGGAAGTGATACCCTGTAAGTACCGCCTATTTAGACTTTTATGTAAAACGATTGGACCATGCTGATCAATGCTACATTTTAATTGGCTAAAGCTCACGTCAATAATTTTCACACCATGGTAACCCCGCCCATGTAGCTTTCATTTCCGTTTGTGTTTCAGTTGCCTTGTCGTAGTAGAAACTACTAGAAACTTGTCAGTGAGTAAATACTAGGTTCAAATGAGTGTGAAACATAGCAGATAGAGGGCTTACATCGCCATAGCCACATTTTGTAATTAAGTTTTAATCAAAGAACCATTACATTGAGTTAGTTTCCCTCTTTTTTAAACTTTTGTTAGCTACTGAAACAACGTTCTGCTTTAGCATGATGTTGTCCTGAGGATTGAAAGCAGATAAGACTTTTATCTCAACTACCGAGCTAAAGTCATTTATAGCTGTATATCATTTGTAAGCCACACGGTAACTAGGAAGCGTGTTCTTTAAAGTGTTTTGGTTGTAATTAACGAATGTCAACGAAGGGAAAGATTATTAGCAGCAGTAATAGCCGCCCGATGTTCACACTGTAGCTCAGTTCAAGGTTCAATTTAGAGTAAAGAAAGACAGTCTCGTTACGGCAAAATGTCAGACTCCGCTGGCAGTCGGACCAAAACATTAAATTTCAACGTCGGGGTGCTCGGGCATGTCGACAGCGGGAAGACGTCGCTTGCCAGGTCGCTGAGCAGCACCGCCTCCACGGCCGCCTTCGACAAGAACCCGCAGTCCCGTGAGAGAGGCATCACGCTGGACCTGGGCTTCTCCTCGTTCACGGTGGACCTCCCGCATCATCTGCGGGACAGCGTTGCACAGCAGCAGTATGACAGCCTGCAGTTCACCCTGGTAGACTGTCCGGGGCATGCCTCTCTGATTCGGACTATTATTGGAGGTGAGATTCATAATTATATGCACTATTTTTTTTTTGGTAACAATAATAAGAAAAAAAAAAGTATTTCTATTGAGCCTCTCAAAATCCAAGGTGCTTCACAAAACACGATACCATAAAATCTACTGCAGGGGTCACTTTACCAGAATAAGACAGTGGCCTCAGATTCTTGGACCCTACTGTGGGTGCAAAAATAGCAAACATAAAACTAAAAATGTAAAGATCATCATACACAGAAAATGTAATGAAACAGGGATTCCAAGAAGTGCTCAAACATAGAGAAATAAAACAAAATAGAAAAAGAACAACATAAACGTATTTGAGTAGGCACTTTGTTGATGGGTAGGTACAGTAGTGCAAGTTATATTGTATGATGGTACAGACAACAATAATTGATCATACCTCACTTTCTAGTTCCTCACCTAGTTGGTTATGTAACACAGCTACCCTAAAACATCCTGCGGAGTCTGTCACAGAGAGGAGTTGGTTCAACCTGATGGTCATATTGGAGGCTGTAGTGTGTGTGGTGCTATGGGGAGGTAATTTTTTTTGTCTGTCATTACATCAATGAGTTTAGAGCAAATATTACAGACAACCCTCAGTGTACTAAACATTGTAACCTTAATGAAGGTAGGATGGGTGGCTGTCATATTAGACTGCATTAGTTTTAGTGGTATTTCATTAGTTATGTGTACCTAATACACTGTTCTTTGATACGACCCGAAAATAGTAGTTATCAAATCATGTAGTGCTGTATATCTTCACTGTTTAATAATAAAGTACTTTCAGAGCGCTTGGGTAGTTGAGTGGTTAAAACGTGTGCCACATAATCACAGTGTCCCTGGTTCGAATTAGGCAAGGGACCTTTGCTGCAGGTCATTCCCCTCTCTCCCTGTTTCCTGTTGGCCTCTATGCCACTACTGCACTCACAAAAAAAAATACTATCAGAATTTGATAGATACACAATGATACACTGCAATAGCAGCATCTATTAGACAGTGCACATAGCCATAGCCTTTCTGACAGATACACATCTGCATGTATGTAAAAATCATTCAAATCAGCCAAAATGTGGTAAATACTTTAACTGCCTAAAGGCAAAAAAACCAACAACCCACAAAACAAATGTAAGTCTTTTCAAGATTAACAGGAAACTATATATAATAATAAAAAGCTAATTGTTTTGTTAAGTCCATAATCACACACACACTGCTTGGTGCCAGAGGATGGCAGAATAAATTGCAGTATTTCCCATCTTTTGTGCTAAATGTGCATATAGTAACAACTACATTTTGGTACACTGAGCCTGAAGTTATTCTGTGTAGAGTTATAAGTAGACCTCTGACACTGAAGTGACTGTATTGGATGATGCTTGTACCATCTCGTCATGCTCAAATTTTAAATTCCCAGCAGAGGGCGCCTTCTCTCTGCAAGTAGTTTGACAGATTATGACATATTGAACTGGACTGTGAGGGAGGAGAAATGACTACAGTGCTGACTACTTACAGAGTGACCACAGGTCACTAACTCAGAGGGACATGGTGGATTACCTGCTTTCTCTTTTACTCCTCCTTCTTATTTGTCACACACCTAAGACATTAGATCCCACTTTTTAAAATGCATGGAGCATAATTGGATATTAAACAGATTGCTGGTGAAGTAATGGGCTTGTTACATAGGCAGTGAAACACCAAATGTTGCTGTGTCGTGTAACCAACATGCTAAATGAAACCTATGAGCCAGTGGGGTGGCACATGCTATAGATTAGGGAGGAAGGAAAGTGCAGGGATCAGGGTATGTATTAAACTTCCCCTCTTGTCCCATGTGGGGAGAGCACAGGAAAGAAAGGGAGCCAAATGGAAGGAGAGAAAAGAGGGGACCACAGGAAAGAGAGACTGCCAAAGTCAGGAAAAGAAAAGAGGGAAAGGAAAGACAACCAAGTGAGCTGCAGCTCTAATTTCAACCCTCTAGCCCTTTATTCTCTCTTTGCTTTTGTGCACCCCTCCCCTAATTTCTCTTCTTGTTCTACTGTTTTTCTTGGGTGTCTGTGTCCATTCCTGTTTGTATTGCTGTTGTCGGCTTCATAGTTGATATCACACTGAGGTGGATGAATCAATAGACAAAACCACCCAAACCTTTTCTCAAAGTATTTATTATAGCATGCCATATTAAACTTGTATAGGTGTATAACAAGAATGTTAATTACTGTGCCATGTGAGTTTTATTCCATGTAAGTAATATTTAGTATCTCCTTGATGATTTAAACACATTTTTTGCATCTTTTCTAGGTGCTCAAATCATTGACCTGATGATGCTGGTGGTGGACGTGGTGAAAGGGGTGCAGACTCAGACTGCAGAGTGTCTGCTTATAGGAGAGCTGACCTGCCCTCGCATGGTGGTGGTCTTGAACAAGATTGACCTCCTGCCAGCCAACAAGAGACAGAGTGCCATCGAGAAAATGACCAAGAGACTGCACAAAACACTGGAGAGCACCAGGTCTGCATTTAAGTCAAATGCTCAATATGAAGAGGTGTAGGAGGAAGTCTGAGTCCAGACAGTTAAATAGGTTAGGGCAGCCTGTGTACCTCCCACGATTTCATCTCTTGTCAAACTTCCTTCTTTGCTAACCATTCTGTCTCCTTCTCTGTTTTATTTATCAATACAAATAGTTTAAATTGTTTTAATCATTGCTTCAGCATTAAAAGCATGAAGTAATTTCAACATCACTATTTTCTATTGCCCAGATTTAAGGATTGTCCAGTGATTGCTGTGGCAGCGAAGCCTGGAGGCCCAGAGGCTGCTGAAACAGAGGAGCCACAGGGAGTGCCAGATTTAATAGAGGTGAAATCTGGAAACACACTGAAGCCCGTCTGATGTTACTAATGTTGCTCAAAACAGCACATAACTGTGCTATTTGTCAGTTGACAAAAAATAATAAGAGTAATTCTCGACTGTGTGTACTTCATGTCCAATCAAAACTAACGACAGAATACTTTATTTGTGCGGGTATGTTACTTTTTGCAGTGCTTATCGGACAGTGCTAACAATGAAGTTGGTGTTTTTTTATCAGGGTTCATATATGTGTATTTCTGTTGCTCGAGTCACGCGACAGAAGTTATCTTTCCACGTGTGTCTCACTTCTATCCTTTTTGGTTTTTGTTGCAGCTTCTGAAGACACAGACATACCTTCCTCAGAGAGACCCTGGAGGTGACTTTCTTATGGCTGTGGACCATTGCTTCTCCATCCGTGGTCAGGGAACAGTCATGACTGGGACCATCCTACAGGGGTCGCTGGCCATCAATGACACAGTGGAAATTCCAGCGCTAAAGGTACGCTGCAAAGAATGCACATTAATTCTGAATTTATGATATTTACAAGCAGGCAACATATCATAGCGCTGGAAATGCTTTTGTGGAACAGCGTTTCGGAAGTTCAGAAGTTGACTGGATGTGGGCAGACAGAGGGAGGGATGGCCGGGTGGGTTCAGAGGATGTGTCAGTTTAATGTGAGGGAAGGATGAGGGGACTGGGGGAGGAGGGGTGGTGGGCTGGCAGCATAGGAGTTTAGTAATTTAGACCAGATGCAAACTTTCAGTCGGGCTCAGCAGATTTATCTGCAGTTATCATATTCACCTCTTGGTGGCAGCATATGGCTAAATGATCAGTCGCTGGTGATGGTGTTTTGATCTGAACCACTACTGTTGACTTTGTCACTGTGTGATAAAAGACAACAAAAACAAATACAGTGACACTGTGGTATGTCAGATACAGCAATCACTGATGGATATATTGATAGGTAATCAGATAAATAACTTTTATTTCTAAATTTGTGTATTTTATCTTTTTGTCAGTGCTTTATATTTAATTAAATATGATTTTTTTTAAACATAAAAACTGCCATTTTCCTAATAGATAAAGCTCATACAGTAACTTGCACTTAAATTTGGACATTGGTATGACAATTATTTTATAGAAACAATATATTTTACAAATGACCCTGACAAAAATAGTCTAAATGGTTGTGCATGTTCAATTAGCTGTTGACTTAAGTGCATATTTTAATTAAAAAAAACAACAACAACAAAGTACTAAATCAAGCCATCTCACTTAAATATGTTATAAATCATCCCTGTAATGAGGATATATTACACATACGTTTTTTAATTTATCACATGCTGCATTCCATGTTTAGTTGTTTTAAAAGTAACTTATACTTGAAGAAATGATTGAAAATGTTAGAAAAACATTTAAACATGTATGGGTATTAAAATCAACCTATATTTCCTATTTTGTGAAAAGAGATTTATTAACTTTAAGCAGCAGAGTTTCAATGTACTGAAGTGTAATGTATGTACATTGTTCTTAAAATGATTCATAGAAATCTTTGTTGTTTAAATTATTATTGTCATTTATTTATTGTCCCTCTGTGCTCTCTCACATCAGGTGACCAAGAAGGTAAAGTCGGTGCAGATGTTTCGGAAGCCAGTGTCTGGGGCCATGCAGGGAGATCGTGTGGGTGTGTGTGTGACACAGTTTGACCCTAAACTGTTGGAGCGTGGTGTAGTGTGCACCCCAGGGTCCCTGCGCACCCTCTATGCAGCTGTCATCTCCGTCAGGAAGATAGGCTACTTCAAGGGCTCTCTTTCCACACGTGCCAAGTTTCACATTACAGTGGGACATGAGACAGTCATGGCGAGGGTGGCCTTCTTCGGCCTGCCACCTGTGGGTGCCTCAGAGCCCCCTTCAGACACTAAAGCACCTCCAGAGGCGTGCTCACTAGAAACGCGCTTCACCTTTGACAGGGAGTACTTCTACCAGGACCAATATCTGACCGGTCAGGGAGAGGCAAACTCAGGACCCGACCCAGAGCAATGGGCTTTGTTAGAGTTTGAGCGACCAGTCACATGTCCCTCACTCTGCCTTGTGATTGGCTCCAAGCTGGACACAGACATCCACGCTAATGCATGCCGTTTGGCCTTCCAAGGCTGTCTGCTGCAGGGGTTTGAAGATAAAGGCTATGCTGAGACCACCCTGCTTCGCCTGCGCATCTACAAAACCAAACACAAGGAGGGACAGGTGGAAAGGGTGAGTGAACATGAAACTGTTTGTCTGTTATTAAAAATTGTCTTTTTCCAACTCTCCATTTTTCTGCTTAACCTTGAACTTTGCCCTTGATTCTCTGCCCTATCTTTCACCTTGTTCTCCGCTCTGATTCTTCTTTGGATGTTTCTCATTGCTGGTGGCACTGGAGCGTGGCTCTCAGACAGAGCCCCTATTGTATATTCATAAACAGACACGTACACACAAACAAGCTTGCATATGCAGCCCTGGTGAGCAGTTTTTGAGGCATGGGCGGTATGCATGCCTTAGCATGTGCTGTGACACAGAGGTGTGTGTGGGTGGCCGTCTGACGCCACTTGCCCTGTCTAGCTATCAGAGGCTGGAGCTGTTTGGACACACCTGAGTGGCACAGGAATACCCACATGGCTCTGTGAGTTTACCTGACTCCCTGGTTCTCTCTGGGCCAGCATATTTCTCTCTCTCACTCTACTCCTCTCTGGATGTTACATTCTGTCCTGAGTTATAGTTCATCATACTGATCCATATCTCATCTAATCAAATATGTTGTTTTCTTATTGATCTAACATCTGATTATTCAAAAGGTCTACAACCTCTAATAACAATCCTCAGGATTTTATTGATAGCACTACTCTTATTGATAGTTCTTATCTGTCCAGTAATTGATTAATACTCTTCTTTTTAAGTTCTGTGTAAAACAAAAATAGCACAGTAAAGTTACTATATAAACTTCATCTCCTTTGAAACACAAACTAAATAAAATTAATAATATTTCTGACATCAAAACACTGAATGAAAGAATCTAGAAAATAGAAATCAGCCACTATCGCTCCACATTCATCCTGTCCTCCTTTTACTGTTAATGTAGCTTAGTTTTCAAGAATTTGCTAACTTTTAAGATACTGTATGTGGCTAATAAGGCTAAAGAGTTAGGCTATAGACTGTTCATAACAGTTTTATATTTGCAAGTCAGCTGTTGAAAAAATTGCTTTACTGGGAATGTCATTCTCTGGTTTCCTCAATATCTGATAAAAGCTGAACAAAGTTCTTAGAAACTTTAAACCAGATCCTATTGAGAACTGAGTTTCTGGAGGCATCTCATTCTGTAAATGCACTGGAGGTGTTATTCTGCAGGGTACAGTTAAGTTTATCTGTGTGCACCCTCATGCATGGGTCATATTCAGGTCAGGGGTCAAGTGTGTGAACTAGTTTCCCGCTGTTAGCACCTCAGGCTGTTGACAGCTCCACTCACTGACTCAGGAGTAGAACAGCGTGTGCAAGAGGTCAATGCTGGTCATGTGACATTACATTTACTGTTTATCTGTCTCCCAGAATGAGGCAGTTATGTTATAAGACTAAAGAATTCCTTTTCGTAAGGACACATTACTAGCATTGTTCAGATATGACGGTCTCAACCAGTCACTATTCATACGGTCTGTCAGACGTGTATAGCAACTGTATTTTTTTTATCAGCGCATCAGTCACGCTTGAGGGACGTCAGGGTCAAATGTTCAAGAATGAATAAGGGTTAGGCAGAAGAGAGAGGAAGAGCTGGTGGTGGTGGGGGGTGAGTTGGAGACAGAGCGGTGCCCTCCTGTTATCAGATTAGTGGCCTGTAAGATCGACTTAGTGATGGATGATAAGCAAGAAATACAAACAAATATAGCATAAAATGTGCAGGGGGATGAAAGAGAGAGTGCGAGACAGCCAGGCGGCGGGCCTCGAAGAATGCAGCTTACAGCGAACGGTGTGGTTGATGAGGGCGCAGGATGGAGGGTGAGTTGTTCTTCCTCACCCTACCATGATGGCAGAAGGAAATAATGGCAACCCGCAAGATCTAGGCATCAGAGGAAGGAAATCAAACGAAAACTCATCCAGACATATTTACAGTCGTAATGAGATCATATGCTTTTTTGCTCATATGCACCATTTAACAAGTACTTCTAATCATGTTTTATGCTTTCATTTTTATCAGTCATTAGTGCTGCAGTTCATAAGTCTCTTTCCCTCTCTTTTTGCTCTCAGGTTACTGATGATTACACTGTGATCGGCCGTAACCTGTTCAAGAAGGAGACCAACCTCCAGCTCTTTGTGGGGTTGAAGGTCACGTTGTCGACAGGTGAGACCGGCGTTATCGAGGGCGGGTTCGGACAAAGCGGGAAGTTTAAGATTCGGATACAAGGTAAGGATTTATCAGATGCATTTCAGTTATGTTGCTTACGTCTCCCTCTTCATCAGTACACGTACCAAAACTTTCTCCGTCCGTCTTTTGATTTTGGGGGCTCTGCAGGACGGTTTTCAGGATGTGGTAAGAGTGGTAGGCCTGACATCCCGAAACACATTCCCAGGATTCCTCTGGGGATTGCCTGTATTCCGGGGGAAGTCTGTTCTGTGTTTATTTTACCTTCTGTTGCTCCAAACCCACGGCTCCACACCGGGAGGGAAGAGAAAACAAAAACATTTAGAAAGAGAACCTCACCTACATCCTCTTCACTGCCTCACACTTGAATACTTGAAAGTCTCTGACATACGGATACACACATCCTCACATATGAACATAATGCATACATTCAGTGGTGTTCATTTGAGACTCTGTCAGGCTTCAGAGGGAAGATAGCACTACTCTGCTGCTGATTGGGGGTTTGTCAAGCTTTAGTTTTAGGTTTTAGCCTTTTGCAGGTTCTACATTTGAGTAATGGCACTGTATGTACAAATTGCTGTTTCTAAAAAGGCCTCAACTGTTTGAAATCATTTTATCCCATTTCTGTGTAAATATATAAACTTGTATGGGTGTGTTCTCTTTTCACACACATGAATGTGATAGAGAGAATGAATGAATTAAAAATGTCTGCTTTCATACAGATTGAAAAATACGTTTCTGTTGCTCATATCTGCTGCGTCATTTATAGGGCTGCAAATAACAATTATTTTCATTATTGATTAATCTGTTGGTTATTTTCTTGATTATGCAGTTAATCTTTGATCTATATGTTTTTTAAAAAGCCATCACAATTTCCTGAAGCCCAGAGTAATACCATCATATTGCTTGTTTTGTTCAACCAACAGCGCAAAACAATGAAATATTCATGTTCCATACAGAGAAAAGCATTAAATCTTCACAATTGAGAAACTGGAGTCAGATTGTTTGGTATTTGTACAGCAATAACATAACAATTAAGCAATTATTAAAATAGTTGCTGATTCATTTTATGTTGATTATGTTATGTTTATTGCTGTTTCATTAGAAATAATGCACAGTTTAAGTGTTTGCAGAGATAGTTATAAGATATTCTGACCACTTGTACGAACTTAATTTAAAGTTCTCAGTTGAACAACAGTGAATACAGTTACTGTAACCTATTGTGATGCAGTCTTTATAGTGACACTCAGAAACTCATAAAGAAGTCTCTCAGTCTCTGTTGTTATAATCTCCTTCCTTCTTCCTTTCTGTACCAGCATATGTATCGATGTGCTACCACATATATAACTCAGTATAGGTTTTATTACAATGAGTTATATAAAAGTCATAAGGGGCTGTGCAGGTTTTCAGTGGGTGTAGAGGATAGTGAGATTATCAGTGCTCCATACACTTATCTGGTCTACGAACAGAAAACACAGTGGCGTTATGTTGCCCTTCAACAAGTACATTTTCTGCCACCTTGGCAGATGACTCGGTCCTATATGTACTACACTAAACTTTATTTTGACCCATATTTGTGCTTGTTGGATGTTAAGTTTGGACGCTGTCAGATAAACATACTGTGTCATGTACACGTGTCACTGATGCCTCATGCTTAACACAGTCATCTTGATTTCTAGATTCTTCATCAGCCATAGTCCCATTACCTGCATTCTTAATCTGTGCAGGAATTTGAAGATATAATTGTATAATAATGGATGTTTGTTATTTACAGACAAATTAATTAGAGAACAAATGTGTAAAGCAGTGTTCCTTAAGTGTCATTTGTATGTGAACACAAATCCATCAAGTTTGTGTGTGTGTGTGTGTGTGTGTGTCTTTTGTGGAGTTAAATGGATGTTTTCAGCTGATCATAGATAACAAGGAAGAGATTTCTGGCGGTGCTGCAACCATAACAACCCTCACATTGGCATAACGATAACAAGAAGAATGCTGGCGCCGTTGTACGTGAGGTCAGACAGTCAGCGTGTAAAGCAATGAACCCAGAACATTGCTTACCTTCCGTGTGCAAAACCACAAGCAAACAAGCAGCCATTTTCCATAGTCGTCGCAAACAGTAAAGATATGATGGCACAGAGTGAGTCTGTGGTGGATGCTTAAGTAACATCAGACTGCAACTCCGTGTTCACAGGAAACAGCTCAGTAGGGCTGAGAACGAGGCCCAAGTGAGAGAAGAATCATGAGTTTAGGTCGAAGCATAAATAGGAGGAACAATACTGCAGTGTGCATGTCAGGATGGGCCAGACTAGTCTCGAGGCAACTGAGACCTGGTTCTCTGCACATTTTCATCAGTTACATCAGGATGACGAAGGCATCAGTTGATCTTGAGGTCAGCACACTGAACAGCACTGATACAGCACCTGCTGCGCACATAACAGTGAGGAAAAGATCTCTATCATGTATCAGATATACCTACACTGACTTGATTAAGTTAACCTGAGTACTGCATATTAGAATCTAGATTCATTACATAAAAGAATCTATTTATATGATGTTTCTTGATTGTTGTTTTTTTAAATAATAGATAATCAACCCCTTTGCTTGACCTTTCTGTTTATCTTTTCCTCAGATGGTCTTCTCCCAGAAACCAAGCAGTTGTTATCCTCTACCTCTAAGAAGAAAGGGAAGGGAGGGAACAAAGGCGGACCAGCAAACGAAGAGGAGCCCAAAGCTGATTCTCAGCCTGTTAGCATTCACTTGCATTTCAAGCGCTATGTCTTTGATCCCCATAAGAAGATGGTGCAGTCGTGACCTTTGTTGCACAACTTTCACACTGACACTGTGTGGCAGTGCTGGAGACAGGGAGAGGACAGCTTCAGAGGTCTTTTATAGGCGAGGGGAATACTGGCCTCTGTATCAGGGGTTTGTTCACTTTTGTTGCCTCTTTTTCTGGGGATGGAAACAGTTTGCTGAAATGCAATGATCGCACAACACTGAATGCATGTGAAGCAGTTATTGTTTTATCTCCATTTATGGAGATGGAAGCTGCTCTGCTTTTGAGTTGTCTTACATAATCATACCTCAGTTAAATTCTGATTTGATTTGCTGCAAACCTTTCTGTCTTACTAATTCAGCAGATCCGTAATTGCCATGATCACATGATCCCACATTCACAAAATAATCGCAGGTTTCTTCAGATCTCTGAACTGCTGTTGCAATATTTTTCTTCTCAATTTAATTTCTTGTAATGGAGGTTTGTAGAGGTGCAATTTTTTAACCCTGAATAGCAATTATATCAGAGGTATCTAGAGTTGAATTGCAGAAAGACAAATAAAGTAAACCCATCCTGAAACTCTGTTTCTGACTGTTATTTTCTGTATAAATGTCCTTCATCAAATGAGTTAATGATAGCAGTGAACGTAGTTGTCTCACACAATAAGATTAATTCATTAGCAGCAATGTGCAAAACTTTCACTACAATGCCAGTCACAGTTTGTATGTGCTGTACCTGCTGCTGCATATGTGCAATAGCAGTGAGATTCTGCATTAACATATCATATTACAGTTTCAGTACACAAATACATACTGAACCCAAAACCCTAATGTGAGTCTAGTCTGTGGTTCTCTGGTCAGTTCTGCTGTCATCAGTAATCTACAGCATAATGGGCACATTTTCCTTATAATTTCCTAAATAGGTTTACTTAATGTCATGCTCTATCTAGAATTTTTTTTAATTCATGTACAACCAGAACCGCCATTAACATCCATACAAAGTGTACCTACTACTGTAGCATGCAGTTTGAAACTGCCCACTGAATCGTATTAAACTGTAGTGCAGAAGCAATCTCAATATACTGTAGGATGTAAGTCACAGAAATGGCATCTCTTTATTCATATTCATCAATTTGCTGAATTTCTAGTGTGTGCACTGCTATTCTAAATCAGGAAAACCTTTTTTATTTCTTGAATTAACAATAAATGAATCCATCATAATGGATTATTTGGAGATGAACATCTACCGTGTGTGTCTCAGTGCGTTTCACTATCACCCATATGTTTCACCATGTGTTTGCATGTGTCTTTTTCATTTTTGATTGAGTAAACAATGGAAAACAATAAGAAAGAGCAGTTTTTTAAACGGTTGTTATTGGGTGATTGATGGTGTGATTAATCAACCAGTTACTGAGAACTGTACAGTGTGAAATGATCATGTCTTGTCTACTGTATGTGTTTCCATCCCGTCCCAGAGGTGTTTCGGGGTGGGGCAGAGAGAGTGCAGGACACTCGGTATGTAGTGGATGATGTCAGCAAACTGTCCCTGTGAACAGCGACTCTATCTCAGCAGGAATCTGTGGAAATTGGAGAGAGAGGGGGAGGAGGGAGGGAGGAGCAGGAGCAAGAGGGGACACTGGAAGGATTGTTCCTCTGAGTGACAGTCCTTTTAGTCTTATCTCCTTTCGTTCTTCTTATAGAAAACCAGACAGGAAAAAAAAAATCTGTCGCTTTTTACTCCTGTATGTCTCCAATTTCTCTTTCTCGCTCCACCCCCTTCTTTCATTCTCCATCCATTCTAGTTTTTATTGAAAACCCATTTCTCTGTCTGTTACTGGTCTCAATATCCCATCATGAAACAATAAAGGAAATCATTTGTAGATTCTTAAATATTTCCCATAAATTCTTAATTATGTGTTATTGCTGCAATATAATCTGTTGGAGATGGATACAAGAGGGTTTTTTAAATTGAGCAACTAGTGTTGGTATTATCTGCTCCAGATCTAACATCTTATCATTCTTCAAACAATAAAAAACACCCACTGACATATTAATTAGCTAAAAGCTATAGTTGTGTCTTGCTTCTCAAAAGAAATATGTATTACACCTTTATATAATTGTAAACACTGAATCAATTTGCCAGTGCATCTTTTTAGAAGATGATTATTTTCATCCTCCTTGTCTTGATAAAGATCCTCCTGCTTTTCATTAATACAGACGCGGGAGTGTGGGTGTGGTGCGTTTCCCCCAGTATGTTTTAACATGCATGGTAATCCTGTTGTCTGTGCGTCTGTGCGTGTGTGTGTGTGTGTGTTTGTGTGAGAGAGAGAGAGAGAGAGAGAGTCACTACAGTCCCTTCTGAGCTTAGGTGAGGAGGTTTGGGTGGACTGTATAATCCGCTTTTAGAGACGTAGCTGATTATGACGGGAGGAGACAGACAAGGAGACGGTGGAACTGCAGCTGGGAGTGTGTTCTCACCTCAGCTCATCACACAGACTCACCGTCAGTGAGACAGACACCTGACATGGGGAAGTGATCACAGTTCATGCTGAGACACTCTGATTACAACATTTTGGCCTGTACATGGGGCCCAGTGCTCATATCTTTAACTACTATTTCCCATATGACTCTATCATTTTGTCTTTTTAAATTCCTCCTCTTCACTCTTGTGATAACACACGCAGCCACGATGAGTTTCTTTCAACACCCCTGTCCTTTTTGTTTTTTGCTGGTAAGAGGTCAGCCAGGAGTCGAGGGTCAATGTCTGAGCTCCTGAATGTTTATAGATGGGAAATGGTCATTGACTAGCAGAGATAACAGGCATCTTTCTGTGAGAGAAAGAAACAGAGGGGAAGGGAGTAGAAGACGGATAATTGACAAGGCAAAGGAGGAGGGCAAGAAAAAGAGTTTTAAATGTGGTTCAAGGCAGAGAAGATTGAAAAGACTAATTAACAGCCATTTGACTGATAAATGGGTGCAACATTAATTAACAATTTAACCAGTGGGGATGTAGTTAGGCTGCTCTTATATTACTGTCTCACTCCATACTATTATATGCCCTCCTCCTACCCTGTTTGATGGTGTATTTTCTTTTGCTCGAAAGCAGCTCCAGAAACTCTTTTTTTCCCCACATTTCTCTATGGTTTAAACACCAAGAGCTCGGTTCAGTTGTTGGTGTCAATCCTCACCAAGCTGCTATATACAATCACCATTTTAACAGTATCACCTCCCTCTGACAAAGATGATATTTATTGCTGATTATTTGATGACAGAAGCTGTGCTTTGCTATCAGACAGCTGCACCGCACTAATGAGCGCAGACACTGATAGAATCACCCTCGGCCCCCTCACTCCTCTCAACCCTCGCCTGCAAATATAATTAGCCGTGATTAAAATGGGCATTGTTTAATTAATACCACTGCAGCTTCTTTCAGTCGACTTCTCCATTTCCGGCACTGCTTATCTCCCACCCAACCCCCCATCAGCTGTGGAAGTCTTCTTAGTTGTTTTGTTTTTTGACTTATGCCTGTGTGAATCGTGAGCATAATTTATAAGCCTGCCTATGTGATTAAGCTATATCGTTACTTTCTTTCACTGCTCTTAAAATAGTTTTAAATTAAGTGTATCTCTGGTGTTGTTAGAAAGCTCAACTAATGGAGTATTGTCATGCATTAAAAAATTGCCTCATGTAAAGGTAAGGAAGTATTTGTAGCAAAATATTAATAGTAACCCAACAACCCTTAATTATTCATATTTATGTTTTTATCATTATTGTATAAGCAGTTTTCTGGACTTTTAAAAAAATAATATAAAAAGTGAGTCAAATTTCAGCTTTTACGTCACCCTAAAAAGGAATTTAAACAAGTTTTATTACATTTGCATGTTCTATAAATGAGACCCGAGAAGAAGGAAAATAACCAACCTCTGAACATCCTTTTCTTGTATGTTGACAACAGATCCCAGACTGTCAGTGCGTCAGCCTCTGCACTGATAGTCTGTCCCTCAGTACACTGTGCACTCTCAGTCTTAACTGGAGTGATTGGATTTTGACAATGGAGTATTTTTTGTGAACTGAGTATTGCAACAAAGACGGAAACCTCTGAGCATCTTTATGACTCTGTTCCAATAATTACAAATTAACTTCTCTACTGCATGGCAATAGTAAACTTTTACACCTTTAAAAATATACAAATTGTTCTGGACTATCTTTATTCCTGTGTGTTCAGATAGACCAGATTCAATATGTATTTAATAGTTTAATATGTTGCTGTACTGTGTTGTACTTCAAAAATGGCTCAGATTTTTGAGTTTGATAGTGATTGTAGTCTCTAAGTGTGCCATACTTGTTCTATCTTGTAGTCTTACATTGTGTGACTTGACATGTTCTGATCACTATTGTTTATGTTTTAATTTGGTTCTGCCTCCTTGTTTTAGCAGTTCACCGTTTTTCATTCTACCCCTGCCAATATTTTTGGTAAAGCTTTCAACACACTATCCCTTGTGAGATTGAGCCATTATTATCAGTGGATGATTATCTAACTAAATTCAATATCATGTGCATTTCCTCCAATGAAAACCAGGAAAACTAAACACGTGGATATATTAAAACATTTGTACTGTAAGACGTAAATGTGGTAAATCAGCGTGTCAGTGGAAGGCCTCTAAGTTCCCTGGTCCCCATGAGGACCTTAAGGATCTGTTGAAGCTTTTTAATACAAAGGTTAAAAACTCTACACATGACTACTTTTCCCATCTCGTTGAATCAAATATTTCTAATCCCAAAGTGCTTTTTAACATTGTAAGCTATGCCATCCCCCTGTTCCTATGCTACTCCTAACACAATTAGTTTTTGCACTTTTTTATTCAAAACATTTCCCTCACCTGTAGATCCCCTGTCAGTTTGTTTACTCACTAGGCCTAATACTTGTCTCGATCTCTTCAACCCCTCAACCTACACTGCTGGAAATTGTCAACAAAATTAACCCCTCCTCCTGTCCTCTGGACATTCTCCCTCTTTGCTTTTTATACTGAACATTTTAGGTAGCTCTCTTTCCTCTGGTACTGTACACCGCAATTTGAAAAATGTGCTTGTTCAACCCGTTAAAGAAACCCAGAGTCCTAGAGAAGATTGTTGCAAATCAACTTTTAGCCTTTATAAATGAGAATTTTTTCATTCAGCTTTTAGAGCTTACCACAGTACAGAAACTTCAGTGGATCACACCATCCTCTTGTTTAAAGAGGTGGATGGGCATCAGTGGCATGGTCTTTGAATGGTGTAAGTCATACTTTAGGGACAGGACTTTCAGTGTTGATATTGCTCAGTGTAGGTCTTCGAACTTTTCTTCAGGGTTCAGTGCTTGGCCCGATTCTTTCATTAACATGCTGTCTTTGGGACATCTTATAAGATCACCCAATATCAGTTTCCATTTTTACACAGACGATACCCAGGTTTACCTAAGCTGTGACCCTGATAACTTCAATTAAATTTCCTTACTTATAAACTGTCTCAAGAACATTTGTGAATGGATGGCTCAAAATTTCCGACAATTCAAGTTGAAAAAGACTGAGATACTTCAAATTGTCACTGACTCCTTAAACACTCAAATTACAAAGACACAAGGTTCATACTCTTCTCTTTTCCACAGTGTAGAAACCTTGGTGTGTTATTTAATAGCAGCCTCACATTGAACAGCTACATCAAATGTGTCTACAGTCATGCTTTCTTCAACTTATGAAAATCTCTAGAATTAAGCCATTTCTGTCCACCAAAAGTCCCTGAAACAGTCATTCATGCTTTTATTTAGTCACGGCTTGATTATTGCAACTCCCTTTTTTCCATCTGCAGCAAAAAGTCCCTCTCTTTTCCACAATTAGTTCACAATGCAGTCGTCAGGATTCAAATATTTAACAGAAAACGAGAACACATTGCACCCATCCTTTCTTCGTTTATAGTTGATTTTCAATATGTTGTCAAATGCTGCTCTGTTCCTAAATTCAGACAAAAAACAAAGGTGACCGAGTATTTACCATCTGTCCCAGACTTTGGGACAACCATCCAGAAGAGATACGGAGGGCAAAGTACATCTCTTCCTTTAAGTCTCCTCTTAAAACACACTGTTATAGTCTAGCTTCCCTGTGATCCCTCTATCTTACCGTTCCCAAACCATATGTGTGTGTGTGCGTGTTTTTTTGCAATTTTCATTACTGTGTCTATAATTTCTTGCTTT
The DNA here is from genome assembly GCF_963691925.1 of Scomber scombrus. NCBI lineage: Eukaryota > Metazoa > Chordata > Actinopteri > Scombriformes > Scombridae > Scomber > Scomber scombrus. The sequence continues at coordinate 16,414,788 of NC_084972.1, forward strand.
ATTATATTATTGTTTAGTGACAATTAACACTTGGTGATTTCTGCATTTGTTGTTTTTACCCTGTGCATCACTTAGTAAACCTTGTTGTGGAAAGAAGCTATGTAAATAAATGAATAAAATATCTAATAATAATAATAATGATAATAATAATTATAATATTAATTATAATATAATAATGGGTTAGGGTAACAATTAGTTTTCGAAAAACAGGAAATTGTGCAATCTGCTACTAAAGCCAAATTCTTTATTTCCTTTGTATATCAAAGAAGCTCATTCACTGATCTGTCCACAAAATAGTTGTAGGTTGTAAGCAGTACACCATAATGAAAGAAAAGTCTTTAAGACCTCCATTGTTCTCCCATCACCACTCAGTTGTTTGCATATCTATTCCTGTCTCATTTATGCAGACAGGGGAAAAACACCCATGCAAATTAGTGCTGCCACCTCAATAAAGCAACATATTGATGTACTGTTTCCATATCCCTTACACACACATAGACAACGCAACCGCCACCCGAACGTCTAGTATAGTATGACTGCTCTTTGTGTATACTGGCGCTGTCATCCTCTCATCTTCCTCCTCATCACCTCAGGACAGGGGGTGGCCAGTGAAAGTCAGAGAGTGATGGCTGAAGAATAACAGCCGATCATTACAGCTGAGCTCAGCAGAGCCTCGTTTTCCAGGTCAGAGGTCACCTGCTGCTTCACCTTGAAAAATGCCATCCAGCATTCTGTCCGTCCGTCTGCTAATGTCATCTCGTCTATCATTCACCTTCACGTATAGAGGAGAGGAGAAATGCACATAAACGCACCCTCTGACCTGCAATTCCAAAAAAGATTGAGGTGACGAGCAAAAGCAGAGAGGATACAGAGATGATTCAGTTGTCAGAGGAAAATATCAACTTTATGGAGGACACAGCAGTTACTTTGTCAGGCTCTTTTCTCCAATAAGCTTCCTTTATGACTCATCCTCCTTATACACATCTTCATAAGAAAGCTGTCCTCTCTGTAGTTCACAGCAAGTGTTTTTAATCCTGTACAGCCGAGCAAGTAACTACAAACTACTTTTGCACTTAAGCTACCAAAGAAAGCCATAAACTAGTTGTAATAGCTGTAACTCTTATCATGTCTGTCTTCATAAGTTATAAATCCAAAAAAAAAATTATACCAGCGTATTTTGCATCATGTTTAATTTTATAGAAAAAACTATTAGTGTTTGACAAATTAATTGGCTGCTATTTGATTTTTACAGATATTGTCCACCAGATAGCACTGAGAAGTTAATTTCTAACTGTAAAATGTCATGCCCAGTACATATCTTGATCATAAGTCTTTTAAAAACTATTATAAAGGATCTTTATTTTTAAAAAGGGTTATATGTTATATGCTTTTGTAACACGGCTAAAACTCTACAGCCACACTAGAGGTTGTGTGAGCTGAAATGCTTGCGTGCCCACAGTAACAATACTGATATGCCGATGTTTAGCTAGTATAATATATAACAGCTTAATTTAGCATGTTAGCTTGCTAGCATTTGCTAATTTGCACTAAATGAAAAGTAATAGCAGTTACTTACTAGTAAGTAGAAGCAGAGGCTGATGGGAATGATGTGGATACATCTTACTTTTCTCTTTTAGCCTTAAAAAAAAAAAATCAAGCTAACTTTGACCTGAATATCATGCTCACTACTGCTGCAATCTGCTCAGTGTTGTGCTTTAACTATTAAACTACAGGATTTTTGATATGAGATCCTGTGCAAGCACAAAAAATGTTCTAATAATTATGTTAAAACAACAGGGTAATGATTTTGAAGGAAAAGCCTGAAGCTTTTCCCTTTCGAGCATTGTGTTACTGCTGAGGGGACTTGATGCTGCAGGGAGAAGGTTTTAAAACTGGGGGTTCGGTGCAGCTAAAATTGCTGCTGGTGGGGTCATGAGATGTGTAGGGTCATGTGAAAAGTCACTTCCACTCTGATTAACCTTGTAAAGGATGTCAAAAAGATGTCAACTATTCTTGGATTTTCATGCTTGTTTTACAATCTAATGAAATGTCTTCAGGGAGTTTTGGGTAGTCCATTTGGCCTGCAGAGGTAGATGTTATGTTTAGATTAGTAACCAAACATGATAGTCCTAAACAAAGAAACCGCTCCTAACTCACTCCTTATGTGTCGCACAGTGTATGTTTGTGTATGTTTCAGAGTCCACTGAGTCTAAAATATGTTAAGTGAATGTAAACGTGTCTAAACAGTGTCCGAATTGTGAAAACTTTTACATACTTTGAATTACATACTCTGAATTGTGAGTTCCCTCAGGACAAAAAGAAAAAGAGTAATTAACAGCACCAAAATATCTTTTTCTTTTCTTTTGTGATACACAGAAGAGATTTTATAGTCACATGTTGAATACACCCCCCAATCACTTATGTTCACGATGTTTCTCTTAGTAGGTGGTCCATATAAGCATTTAACAACAACGCTGAGCTCTCTATCACTGCTACACTGCTGCGTGATGTCAGAAATTTGTCCCAGAGCAACACATGATCAGATCCAGAAACCTTGACGTGAGTGTTCTGACTGAAATATTAATTTTCATGGCTAGAAACTTAACAAAAACAAGAAGCACATGTCCTAGCACTTTACTTAAAGGCACTGCTTTGCTCAGCCTCGCAAGACATGAATGAAAATGAAATTTAAGTTTTTAAAGCAATTTACACCTGCCACTTGGGGGCAGTGGAAAACTAAACACTGACTTTTTGTTATGGTGAACTTGTTATCAAAGAAAACTAAATTATAATTCATTTTGGGGTCATGTTTGAATATACCTGGTGTGTGTGTAAGTCTCCTTTTAGCTCTGTTTATGATCTCTGATAATTACTGAGGGAAATATCTGGCTCTTTGGTCGCTAAATGCTTCACTACATTCACCAGCTAGTGCGTATCATCTGTCTGCTGTTTGGCGCTGGGCAGATAGTGCACGCAGGTTTTTATAACTGCCTGCTGCTTCTAGAAATGGTGCTGATGAGAGTGAACCAAAACAGTAAAGTTGCGGGCCATAAAACCAAAACAATAAGCTGAAAGATGCTAAAATGCTCTGCTGCCACTATGAAAAACTCTTTTCACATGCAGATAGTAATCTGATTAATTGTGAATATAAATATGTGTATTATAGCGGCTTCAAAAAATAATGTTTATCAGGAGATACAAGCCTCAATGATGACACAGCAATATCCTTGCTGAGGACATCTAACCGTGAAGAGTGAATTATATTTTTATTTATGCTATTTGATGGAAGGTATTTGAATGCTGGTGCTGCTGCACTATCATGCAGGAAGTTTTAGTGCAACAGAAAACCAAAGCACACTTACGAACCTCAGAATTGCGGCTTTAGGAAACCACGAAAGGTTATTTAACTATCAGTTAAACTGTTTACAGATTTTGAGGTTCTTCATAGAATACTATGCTAACATACTGTGTCAAACCCACAAAAACCTCTAAATAACTTTCTTTTAAAGCTAATGCGACGTTATCAGATTAAAGGTTATTTATTGTGCCCTTAGGGCTGCACTGTGTGTACTGTAATGGGCCAGTGTGTATACAGAGTTAATCCTGGACTGACAGGCGGGGACAGTGGGGTTCTGATGGGCCGGGGGACTCTGTGTCTGCAGGGGGACCCAAACATGGCTCTGGTTCTGTCTGGGACCCGTCTGAAAGCCCCGCTCTGTCAGGCTGGCCCAAACACTGCCTGATGGGGCTTTTAGAAGAGCAGAGTGAGTGACGGAGGTTTAGAGGAGATCTGACACTGCAGCCTGTGGTGCTGCTGTTTATGTATGTATGCTATCCCTCCAAAAACTGTGTTTATGAAAACAGTGGCCCTCTGCCCATCAGATACGAGCTGCGGGGGCTAGGACAGAACTAAAAGGAGACGGAAAGACAGACAAAGACGGAGGAACACAGGGAAAAAAGGACAGTAACACAAAGGGAACATATAAAAAACGGGGCAGGGAGGTTCATTTGATGCAAATGTGGTCTGAAATAACTCTCCAGATCAGTTTAAAAAATGCTCCCTTCATCAGTGTCTCTTTAACTCTTTATTCCTTGTCTTCTGCCCCACTTTATCTCGTCCCCTCCCTTTCCAAATTTTTGAGCCAAACTCCAGCAAAAGTAGAAAGCCCTGTCACACTAATCCCCCTCCTGCCTTTAATTTGATTTCTTCCCTCTGTGTTGCCCCTTCGGTTGTCTTCCTTCTTAATTAGCTCATATCGCTCTGGTTTGCCAGATTGAGAGTGTTGACATGCACACGGCACAGCCCTAAATCAAATATATATATATGTAACCCTCCCAACCCATAACATCACACACACCCATTCCTACTTTTACTTCTCACAAGCAGCCCAAAGCATTTCTGTGCCTTTGCATTTGTTGTTTTTGGTGTTTACTTCAGTTATCTGTTGTTTTCTGTTTTGAAGTGACAGATGAAGAGTGGAGAACACCAGTTTATGGTTATAATTATATTGTCATTAAAGGTGAATATCACCATCTATATTTGAAATGACATTTGGATTTATTTAATTGTAAATTCGTAAACCTAGTTAAAACACTTTTTAATACATTTTAATACTTTATTCATTGCTGTTGCTATGGATTACGCTCACACACTTGTGTGCTCTAAGTTTACTTCACTTGTCCTTGATCATTTTAGTGTTATCAAAGGAAAACGGAGGGAAAACTGCTTCTCAAAGTTCACATTTCAAATATTTTTTAATTGTTTTATGCAGCTTTCATTTATTTTTCTAATAATCCCCTGAGGCGGCTGGAAGACTGTTTACCGTCTTTGATTTGCAGTCCTGTAGCTTTTACTCCAAGCGTTAATTAACCTTCAAATGGAGAAATTATAGGAGGCACCCAAGTATGCACACACGCTTTACAACCACACACACACACACACACACACACACACACACACACACACACACACACACACACACACACACACACACACACACACACACACACACACACACACACTCCAACAATGGTAGTTTTTTTCAGCTTTTCATCTGAGATCTCTCTCCCTGTTTCTTTCTCTGACTTTAGTTCGCTCCCGTCCTCTCTCTCCCTCTCTGTGAGACACACACACAGACTTACAACATGCAAGTCGACATTTATTCTTCTCTTTCTCTTCCCCATTCCCTTTGTGCACCAACGTCTAACTCAATCTCGGCCTGCAGAGTCTTTGAACTTCTGTCAGCGCAAAAATAACATTACAGGTTCAAAGACAACAGATATCTGTTTTCTGCTCAGAAGCAGTTAATCACTCTGCCTTTCACTCTCTCTCTCTCGCCGTTTGTCGTTTGTCTTTTCAGCTCTTTTTAGTTTCTATATGTCATCATGGTGTTTTTCTTTTTTGTTCATTTCTCACATAGCTGGTAAAACATTCTATTATTTTGATATAGGCTCTCATTAGCTGTTCAGTTTAATTAAAAGAGCTCATTCATATGAAAATGGGAGGCTGATAGTGATTTCCTTCCCTAGCAACAATCGCTAACCTTGCGCAGCAACTCTTAATTAGAAACCTTCTTGATTGACATTGAGCATGCACTATACACACTTATATACACACATGCATGCATAAGCATTCTGTGAAACAATACAGTACATCTTTGACTGACACCTTTTAATACCAGTAATACCAGTAATGTATCTCCTGATAATTTTAGACATATAAACCTGCAAATTCTAAAAGGCTTCATGTCCCCTTTCCTGCTTTATTGAACAGTTTATCATCCTTATTTATACGTTATATTGTATATTCTTTCTCCTTGCACCTTCTCCTCATTTGTTTTCTGGTCCTCATGTTTTCAGAGCTCTGAGGTTAATTCATGCAGTGTTTACCGTCCCGAGAAGATTCCCATCAGGTCTTTTCTTGCCTCTGTTTTTCTTTTATCCCCCGTCCCTCTTTTCACTGCCTCGTTGCTGCATATTAATCGTCAGGTGTGTGTACATAACATCATTGCACGGTGGCACACGGCAGTGAAGAGACAACAGAGAAGCAGAGACCATTCGAGGGGGACACCGAACAACAGATACAAAGACTGATAGCGCATAACAAAATATCCCATTCTCATCTGTCTTCATCTGAGTCCACATCTGCGTCTCGAAGCATCAAATGGCCCGTTTATCATGTTACATTTCTCTAAAATGGACGTCTGGATGCAATGGTATACAGAAGTTCACATGATAAATTGGGGGAAAATTATCCCAATGTGTTTCCGAATAATCGCCCGATGGCTTTAAACCCTTATTTAGCCTTTATAAGCAGTATATTAACACTCAATAAATTGTTTATAACACAACATTTAAAGTGTTAATTAATGTTTTAAGGGCTACAACTTTTCCTCCTAATTAATTAATGCATTAACTGTTCATACACCAGTTTTGACAAAAATGTCCTCATCACATCACATAATAGTGTGTTATAAATCACTTATTAACTGATAACATGCTGCTTGTGAATGTGGTGGTGGGAGTCTCAGTGACACAGTGGTTCTCAAAGTGAGCTTCTGCATATGAAGATATTTTGTCTGTATTTTGACTTGTAAAGTCATTATCAAAATATCACGGGTGTTTATTTTGAGTTACAATGTTTTCCTTAGTTATCACTAATCTTAGTTTTTTCCCTTCATTTCTTATCTTTTTGCAAAATGAGATGACACAGATATGTGGTGTTAAACTCTGTTCCATGGAGTGTAATCAGCTCACATGTTCTCTTAAATATGTGAACAGACTAATTTATTTTTTCTACTTTCCTTCCTTTCTTTCTTCCTTCACCAATCCATTACTCTTTTCTACTCTTAATCTGTGTTGCTGTTATCTATAATAACAGCCAAGCTAAATGTTTGTATAAACTTTAATTATACAATATAATTTAAATGGCCAAAGACATATTAGGCCTTAAAGTACAGATTGAATTTTGAGTTGAACAGAGTTATAAAGTTCAAAAAGTACTAACTGTCACTGTTAGTTACTATCTGCAAGTTTTATGTGTTTCAAGAAATTCACTTTGTCCAAACACCCAAACAAACCAACTCAATCCAGCATACAAATAACTAATTATGAATTCAGCGTGTTTGGGCCGGTAGTTTCACCTGCCCTGCCACCAGCAGGCCCGACTGCTTGTCTGCTCTCTGCAAAGGAAGACCAAACTGAAAAATCAGATTAGACATACTTCTGACTCTCTTTCCTGCTCAGCGAGGCACATAGTGTGCATGGATGGGAAGATTTAATGGAGAGTGGGGGTTGAGAGGTTGTCTCTTTACTGATGTCAGGCCCAAGGCTTAAGGGTAGTGTCCCACGGAAATGAGCCATTAAAATTGAGGATTTATTTATTTTTCTGCTTCCCCCTTTTCCTTCTTTGCATTTGGCATGGGGTGCAGAAGTCAGGCAGACTGTTTGGGAATGATTTGGGGGACCGGACAGCCTCCATGGTAGACCGGCATGTGAGTTGGGTTTCATAAATGGAAATGCTGCGTTGATTATCGGTTGGCTTTATTAATTTATCAGCAATATCTGGGAGGGGGTTGGGTGTCTTAAACACTTCCGATTTGTCCAGACAGTTGTCCAAGTGTGTAACTGGATCTCTTCTCGTCACAGACAGGCAGTGCAGTAAAGTTAAGTGCACACACCTTTAACTCTCTCACACTTGCCTTCTCCTCTGCTGTAGTTTTCCACCCTCCAGCACTTTTTTTGGGGCCGTTTTTATTTTGTGTTATTGAAAATAATCTCCAGCCCCACAAGTACAGGCTGGTTTTAAGCAGATAGAAAGATAGTGGAGAAGTGAGGGATGTGGTTGAAGTCACGGATGAGGTGTTGCTTTATCAGCTTACACAACGCCAGGATTTGTGCGCTGCATAGACCTTTGATGGAAGTTGTGATCCAGACGTTGAGGAGGTGAGGCATCACACAGCAACAATGAGGGGCGATGAAGAGAGGGGACCTTGTTTAGACACAGATGAGCAGCGCAGAAACACCAAAACAAACTCAACCCACAACAAGCAAATCTACCGCATCTCACAGCTACAGACAAAATCCAGAGAGATAGGTCACTTTCTGCTCTGGTTCTACAGAATTTTCTTCATTTTATGAGAATAGTTTTCCTTTTAATCGTGAGTGTCTTGACTTGTTGAGCTTCCTAAGACACACAGATACATTTTGGTTTAATGTTTGAACTAATTGATTTAATGATTAATCAATAGTATATACATCATTTCCAACACTTGACAACTGGTAAATTGTCAGATTTTGTTAAAAAGGTTCCAGGTTCTCGAATGCAGGAATGTTTTGCTTTGGTCTGTTGTGTGTTATTTTGAAGTTAAAGGTGCAGTGTGTAAAATTTAGTTGCATCTAGTGAAACGGATTTAGCAGAAATGGACTATAATATTAATAAGTATGTTTTAATTAGTGTAACATCCTCTTTTATTTTTGTTACCTTACAATGAGCCCTTTATATCTACATAGGGAGCGGGTCATATCTTTGGAGGCCGCCATGTTACATGTTTCTACAGTGTCCCACAACGGACAAACCAAACACTGGTTCTAAAGAGGGCCTTTCACATTTTTTGCAAAATGAGCATTTTAAAGGCATCCCCTCTGGGAAATTGTGATGAGCATTTTTTGCTATTTTCTAATTTAAAAAAAAATAAAAACATTTTAGGCTACACAACAGATAAATCACAAATTAATCGATAATGAAAATAATCAGCAGTTGCAGCCTTATGATGAAATAATGTGTAAGGCAGCCAATAGCGAAATCAAATACTGTAAATAATTTTGTATAATTTACACAGTACATATTTTAAAATGATCTCAGAAAACATATGGGCCATATACGCAGCCGACCCCGGTTCGAATCCCAATCAGAGGTCCTTTGCTGCATGTCACACCCCCCTCTCTCTCCCATGTTTCCTGTCTGTCTACTGATAAATAAAGGCGTCTATGCCAACAAAAATCTTTAAAAAAAAAAAAAAAAGAAAGCATATTGCAGGAGGTGACAATAGAAAATGAAAATAAGTAATATTTTCAGGGGAAAAAAATAATAATTTAATCATGAGGCCAAAAAGAGCCTGAACTGTCACTTGAAGCAACAAACATACCAAACATCTCAGATGCTGATGTGATGTATACAAACTAGTTTTATGGTGAATGACCCGCAGCATTTATGTGTCACAAGACATTCATGGTGGCTGATGGTTCTTGTTACCGACTGTGTTTTCTGTAAACACCAGCAATGAAACACTGAAGAATGTCCCTCTTCCACTATTTTAGAGGATCAGGAGTTGACACGTTTTTATTTAGCCCAGCCGTACTGTATGTTTTTTTGTTTTGCATTGTATGTTTTTGCAGCAGTGATGGGGATTCCCCAGAGTACATGTAAATACCACAGTCACCATAACCATGATCGCTATTGTCTGGTCTGGTCAGCTCTCCCTCGTCTGTGCTCTCTGTGTATTAATCTCTGTAAACTCAGTGTTTGTTTAATAAAATGTGCGTTTGATTTAAAGGCTAGATACACTCGGAGGCAGAATAGACATTAGCAGGATCATTTGATATGGAAATGGTCATCTGGATGTAGTTTCAACTTACTGTATGAAAGACACATCTTGGTTCTCTCATTCATTGTCTTCCCTTTGCTAATCTCTTTCTCTTTCCCCTCATCCTAATCAAGTGAAACTGTTTTCAAACATGAACGTTGCTGCTCTATTCCTCTAATCTTCCTTCCTCCCTCCTCCACTCCCCCCCCCCCCCCCCCCCCCCCCCCCTCACGTTTTGGTAACGCTTTATTTCGATAGTTCAGTTTTGATTCTTACCCACATGCTGAAAAACTTAGATGTTAAACAATACAGCACTTGACTAAGCTGACTAAATCTGAAAAAAAGTAGTTTATGTGTGGCTAACTCTTCTTTTTCTTCTTCTTCTTCTTCTTCTTCTTCTTCTTCTTCTTCTTCTTCTTCTTCTTCTTCTTCTTCTTCTTCTTCTTCTTCTTCTTCTTCTTCTTCTTCTTATCCTTCTTCACAGCAAACATCTTGTCATTTTTTCTACATGTATTTGAAAAACTTACTTTTCAGGCCTAGTAAACAGAGGGCCAAATCAGAGAGAAAAAGATTTGTCAGATTTAGCCAGCGCAGTGCAGACATACTCCCCTTTCTAACCGTAAAGCCCCCCTCCACTCTAAGTTGTGTTTTGCTCGTTTATGCGCGACTTTGTTTGAGGTTCACTGTGCAGAGTGATGTACGTGCAGTTTTTAACACTAGAAGGCGGTTTTCATTTAATTTACAAATGTTGGAAAGTTCCTCTGTGTTCACCTTAAAGCTGTGACATCGCAGTGCACATCAACTGACAATGGACTTTTCAGTGTAGGAGACATCTTGTGCCCAGAAACATTTGAAACAAAAAAGATCAGTTTTTCCGTTCATAGATTGTAGATTTTTAATGAAGCAGGAGGAGTAAATGTAATTTTAAGAAAACATTGCAGATACAAATGATTAATAAAAGAAAACTACATTTTTGTCTTAAAACACGTCTTTTGGGGCTTTTTAACCTCAGTTTAGCTCTGACCTATAGGCAGTAAATATCATGTACCTCTTTTTACAGACACATCACAATTACTTAATAATCATGATCACATATCATCATTGTAATCACGATCATAATTTGACCAAAGCATGAAAAAAACACAATAAATTAAATAACAATGAAATATAAATTTAAGAAAAAGATCTCACTGAAAATGTTGAAAGTTAAAATATATTGAGTATTAAGAGGTGACTAAAGTCAACCTCCTTTCAAAAGCCGCCTTATCAGCTGTTTTGTTAGACCACTAATCATCTACCTCTGCATGTTTATTTGTTTGCAGTGAGGTCTGCCGGTCATACTAGCCAAAATATGTCTGTGTCTGTGTGTGTGTGTGTGTGTGTGTGTGTGTGTGTGTGTGCGTACATGCGTGCGTGCGTGTGTGTTAAAGCAGCCCTGAGAGTTAGTCCACCCTGTTCATGTATTCTAATATCAGTGCTCAGAGACGCCCAGAGACTATAGAAATACAAAGGTGTACGATTTAAGGTAATTTACCCCCTCCAAACACAAACACACACTACTCCAGTCTGGAGTAGGGGATGAAAGAGGAGTCCATGCTGTTCACTCTGAGACAGGCGACACAACTCTGAATAAGAAACAGATTTCTCCATCTTTATCCATCCTTCCTCTTGCTCTCTTTCAGTCCATCCCATTCTCCTGCTCAAATAGGCTTTTACATAAATCCTCACCCTTTTATCTAAGTCTTACCCTTTGCCTCTCTCCTGCAGTCGCTTTGACTTGAACTGTGGTTGTGATGCTGTGGCTGGAGTCTCGGTTCACTGTCTTCCTGCTGTGTTCTGTTACTGTTCAGTCCTCTAGGGTTTTTACATTTTTGTTTCTTTTGTATAAATATGAATGAAGCCGTTTGGCCGTGTGCAATTTCATTAATTACAACATGTCTGAAGAAAAAGCAAGGTAATTTCACTCACTTCGTCTGCCTGTGAAAACACTGCAGGCGAGGTATGAGGCGACGTGAGCATAGCTGACTGTACACACATAAATAGGCGTGCACATAATTGCTAACACAGGAGGAACGGACACATGTAGACATTTACAATCAGGTTTTCCTACTTTGATCTATTGGTCCAGGCCTCCGGGCTTTGAAAACCTTTTCATATCTCGCTCCTGGCTCAGACCATATGGTTATTGTGGTTAGCCCAAGTGTAATATCGAGGCTTAATGACATAACTCCCACCTGGAGAAGCAGGCTTTGAACAGCCATTATTAAGCCTGCTGCAGAGATAAGGCAGCCATTAGCCAAGCTTGATCATTTCATGGCTACTGCAACAATAAGAGTGACAGGCCCTTAACGTTAACTGCACCCGCTGAGAAACACTGCTTTTCTCTTTCTTTGGTGTGTCTGGAGGGATGTGGTGGAGGGTATTGTGTATGGGTCAGAGGCCTTTTTAAATAAGCAATAAATGTTAAATCTGCCTGACATCTTCAGTATCCATTACTGCAAAAGAGCATGCTGGGGAGGAGACACAGACGAAAAGCTGGAGTGAAACTGGTAGACGGAGGAGATGAGATCAATAGAGGCAGAATGGAGGATTGATTCAGGCTCTTAGATCTTTCAGATTAGTGGCTCGATTAGAGACAAATATGGAGGCTTATTCATGTGACCTTAGCAGTGACAGCCTGAACTAAGTGGTCATAGAGTAATTACATTCAAACCCCAATATCCCACTGATGCTAAAGATTTGGAGATGACTGGATTTTCTAGAATCCTACAGGACAAAAAATGTTTGTATGGCCCAGTTTTTGACAAGGCTGTCGCACTCTGTCACTAATGTTTCTCTGCACGCGAGAGTTAACACTCTGAGGCCGAGTTATTCCTTTCACTGGTCCGTCAGACTACGGGATCTAACTAATCTCTGACATTATGGTGCGATGTTGTCTTGCAGAGAACGCTTGAGGGGAGTATCTGTTTTTGCAGCAAAATATGTGTTCAAGAGACCTGAGGGGTTTAATGTGGCAGTTATGAACAATGGAGGCGTTACGTGATTTGGATGTTCACATGCAGAAATAGGGCCCATGCAAATTTAATCAAATGCACTGTGTGTGCAGGACAGTGTGTTACCTGTTGGCTCTAAACGGTGGACTTGCATAATAACCCCAAATAGACCAAAACACTCTGCTCATGTAGAACACAGCAAATGTTATCTTGTTGTAAAGATTTTCAGTCAGCGATATTAGACTGAAAACAATGCATCTGTAATTACATCTGACATTTGACTTTGCTAGAAGATGCGCTGTCATCGTCTGTGGTGCGTTACTAACTGGAACACACCATGCAAATGTCCGTACAAGATGTTTTTCCACCTTCATCAACCATTCTTTGTATTTCAGTCTGAAAGTGGAAGCTAGCAGGTTAGGGTAACTAGCTTCCACTTTCCAAAGGTAAGGTGATGCATGTCTAACTTGCTAATGTTTGCACAGATTCCCACAAGACATTGCTGGAGGAATGGTCATGGCAAATGAGCAGGGGAAGTCCCTCCTGTGATCTCAGCACTCCATACATTACACTGTGATGTATGGAGTGCCCCCCCCACCCCCCCAGCTAATAAACCACCCGTGTCTCCAAAATTGAATTGATCATACAATCTTAAGTGCCTACCACAGAAACATATTGCACTAGTCAGCTAGCACCAAAAATTCACACCACTTGAGAGCACTAAAGTTGGGGGTCCTGTCACTGTGGAAGAATCAATAAAATTAAAATGTCTTTTCTTCGGTGATCACAACTTTGATCAATTAAATTCAAAAGTAAAAAGAAACACCATTTAATTTTTTGCCGCATTTAGTGGAGTCTTTGTGTTGACGTAAATGCAGTTTCTCCACAGTTGTAGTCTTTGTCCTGTGTTCATGTTCATGATTGGCAGGTGAAGTTCGCATCTGTCACCCACGCTGATACGACTGTGAGAGATACGACAACAAACAACACTTTAAGCAAGAATTAGTGTAAGGAAACCCCTTTCTACTGCATACAATGCTTCTGTGCGGATGGCCATTTTAAATTAGATGAATAAATTTGGAAGCTTAATTATTTTTTGGTGCTTTGAGCTATTATTCTCCTTTCTGGAAAGTGAGGGATGAGAGGAGAAAGAAAGAGAAGGGATATATGATCCCTAGAAGACAAATGCAGACGTGTTTGCTCAAAATCTCTCATTTTTCTCCACTTATTCCATCTCTTTCTTTCTGTGCCTGATAGGCAGTACTTTATTTCTCCCGTCATTAGATTGGCTCCAAACAAAACAAACTTAATTAACCTCATTCCCCCTAAACTTGCTATTTCTAGAAGACTAGAAACACAAACACACATACATGTAATTACCTCTCTCTCTGATACTGGTACGATGATAGTGTGGAATAGTGTGAGTTAGAAGTCGTAACAACAGTCTCGATCAGTGTATAGACTAGTTATTAACTGCAGCCTGTCTCTCCACGTTCAGCCCCACACATGGTGTTTTTGGCCAAGTGTAATTCAATCAATTCACACTAACTCTCTCCTCCTCCCCTCTTTTCCTGCTGAACTTGCCAGGTCATGTTCTGTGGCTCATGTGTTTGATTGAGGCCTCCCTCTCGTGTCTGGGAGAGGGGAGGTGGGCTCCGCGGGGAGAGACGGCCCCGGTCGCATCGGGACTGAACTTCCCTGGGCTGGGAAACAATTACAACCACCCCCCCGCCTTCTCCTCCTCATTTCTCCTTCGTTTGTCCGCCGCTATTCTTTTCTTTTTCTCTCTCACTTTAACACTCTGTCTCTTGCATCCCAGTCCTGGGGCACTATATACCCCTTTATTTATTTATGTATCAGGAGACGGAAATGGACTCCCACCCAGGGAAGAGGGGTGAGAGGGAGGTGAATTGTGACTACGTGCACATGGATGTGTGTTTGTGTGTATGCACATGCAGGCGTACTGTATGTACAGTGTGTATTGTGATGCAGTATTAAATTCATGTTCAAAGTTGTGCATTTTGCAACTTGAGGGGCAGACAAACCCAGACTTCAAGACTTCAAGAGGGTGGATGTTTGTTGCCATGGCAGCAGAGCAGACTGCCTGCCTCATCTCATCCTGTAGTTTTGATTTTTCTTTTTTATACACACACACACACACACACACACACACACACACACACACACACACACACACACACACACACACACACACACACACACACACACACACACACACACACACACACACACACACACTGACTCATTTAGAGCCCCTTTAATGTGAGCAGAAAAGAAGAAAATCTGCTTTCTGCAATCTCTAATTTTTACTGATCTCCTCTTTGACTGCATTTTAAAGCAACCCAGATGTAGTCCTCATACGGCAAAGTTTTCTTTTAACAGGGGTGACTTACGGTACAGCACACGCCTGCATGAAAATACCTCTGCCAGAAAAGTTCCTGCCACAAAAATACTGAAAAATCAACTAAACTGGAAAAGACAAAAAGCCACAAAGAACTGACGCAGGCTTGCTATTAGATGAGAAGCTCTGATTGTGTCATGCTCTTCCCAGCCCCTTCTTGTATATGATCTTTGCATGACCTGCGGGAGACCCCTTTGAAAGGAGTCAAGGACTTCTGCTCGGCCGCTTTGGGCTCGAGGTGGAGGAAGACGGGGTGAGTCGAGGTTTAGAGTGCCAGCTTTCTGCTCGCTCTGGAGTGCGTGTTATCACCTCAATCACTGCAGCACGCTGTTGTAATTGCAGCCTGTGATCTCTTTCTGGCCGAGCCAGAGGAGATTTTGAAGGTCTTTCAAATGTTCTCCTCCATGTTGTCACCCTTCAACTCTTTCACTTCAGATACTTGAAAAGAAAACCAGGTCTTTGTTGAAAGAACACTGTAGGTTGTCAGGTCTGTGTGTGATTTATTGTAAACATGACAGATACTGTAATACGCAACCAACCGAACAGCGGATCAGGCTCCATAAAGCTTGATTTCAGCTGTATTCTGCTTGACATTTCTTTATTCCCGCTGCTCTCAAAGTACTGAATTAAGTGGATTGGGGGGGGGGCATTTGAGATACTTTGAATATATTACAGTCTAACAACTTTCCAAGGAAAGCATTCTTTGTTGTAAGTTTTTACTGGCACGAGACAGTGGCATGCAAAATGTATGAGATCTGTTGCACAGTCATGTTTTAAGTGTGGGCTATGTTTTGCCTTAAAGATACAACAATCCTCTCACATTTCTGTGAAATCTTAATTCCAGAAGAAAATGTGTATTTTAATTCATGAAATTTATACCCAGCATTCCCTCAATACAATTATGCATTCGCCTCATGTGACGTTGAACTAGAATGTAAGATGAAGATTATACTAGTTTGATAAGCTTGGGATGATGCAGTGTAAAGGATTTTTCTTACAAGATGAGTGTATTTGCGTGGAGAGAAAGTGAAAGGTTTGCTGTTTATGGTTCATGTGTTAAACACGCTGAATAAAAAAAACATCTTCAGTTGAAATGATTACTTTCTGAATTATTGTAATTATTGTAAATTTCACCTTAATAGTTATGACAAAAATGTACTTTTTTTTTTATTTTATTTTTTTACTGTTTTTACTGTTTTTTTTACCATTTCAGAATTTGTCATGGATGTGATATTGTCAAAAAACTTAAAACGTAATTTTATACTGCATTTTACTGTAATAACACCAAAAGAAGACTAAACTAAACCAACTTTTTTTAAAAAGAAGAAAAAATCCCACTGACCTGGATAGATTTAGAGATATTGAATATAAACTTTAACTATAGTACTATTCTAGTTTGTATGCACGTGTGTGTGTGTGTGTGTGTGTGTGTGTGTGTGTGTGTGTGTGTGTGTGTGTGTGTGTGTGTGTGTGTGTGTGTGTATGTGTGTGTGTGTTTGTGTGTGTATTTGCATGTGGTTTGCGTGGCTCTGTGGCCGGAGCTCATCACCTGCAGGGCCAGGTCTGCTTTCTTATCACTTTGTACCTCTCTGATTGGCTTTTATCAGCCCTCTGAGCTCTGATTGGCCTTTATCTCTGAAGCCAGCTCTGATTGGGAGGTCATAACGCCTTACTGCAATGGAGCATAAATACCCTGATAAGGTGCTGATACCAGAGTTCAGCCTCAACACACTGATAATACTCAACATTATATCCTGACCCTCATCCTGTTTCCACCAGCTCCTCGCCCTGTCCGTCCATGCGCAGTCTCACCTAGTTTTTTTTTAATGTTATGTAATCTGTTTTATAATGAGTAGACAGTTCAGTATCATGTTGTTTTTGTTCTGTAATACATGCTGAAAGTGTTACATTTATCTTCTCTGATAAACTATTCTAACCCTAAATCAGTCAGTGAGTTTTGGGTGAGGCCCTGTTAACACACTCTGATAACAGTATGTTCAGATTTTCAGCTGATACGAGTTATACTGCCTGGATTTCCAGTTGTCGTTTTGCCATAATTTACATTATTTATAGTTTAACCATATACAATTACAGCCAAACAGAAATCTGATTTAGGATTGCAAATCCCAACACACCAAATTAATTTTTTTTCTGCTCTGGATCTTTTTTTTCCCCCTGACTGCAGATCATCTTGATGTTGTTGAGTTACTGTTTTCTCTGAAATATTGTTTTTTGTCACAGCTGAAATTTAACTACAGCAGTTCCTCATTTTTGTCTTCGAGATATTCCTGTACTGAAGTATGTACCTCTAGGGGGTAGTAGTAATCAAGAATGGTTAGCCCGGTTTCTGATTATCCCTGTGTGTGTGTGTGTGTGTGTGTGTGTGTGTGTGTGTGTGTGTGTGTGTGTGTGTGTGTGTGTGTGTGTGTGTGTGTGTGTGTGTGTGTGTGTGTGTTGCAGAGAAGACAGACAGAGTTGAAAAAGATTTTTACCTAAAGTTAAACTTTTTTTGTCCTTTCAAAAAAGAAAAGACTAAAGAAAAGGAAACAAGGAAAAAGGAAAAGTCAAGTTGATCTTTTTCAGAGGAGTCATTGACTTAAGACACAGACATTTTTATTCTTCACATGCAAATGTGAAAAAAAAAGATTCGTTTTACCATCAGAGAGCTCAGATCGATGAATAACCAGAATTTCAGGTTTGCTGTAATTGTTTGTCCTGTTCACTGGGCATTAAAAAAAGGAAATCTTATGTATCTGACTAATAAGCTATGAGATAAAAGTTTGCTGTGGAAATATTCAAAGCTAAAAACTATTTTCTGCTTCTGTTCCGTTGCCCCCCCTGCACACTACTAATTTATTTTTTCCCAAAAATGTGAATTGGAAATGTTCTGTTGTCTGAAAACTGAGTATGTAATATGTTTTGTGTGTGAAAATTTAAACTTATTTATAGGTTTTTTTTTATTAGGGGTTTTGATGCAGAATTCAAAGATAAAATGTAAAATATGTTCAAATTTACTTTACTTTGAATTTTTTGGTCTAGATCTAAACACTATACAGAGAACTCGCTTTTATTTGAATTTTACAAGCCTATATTGTCTTTTTCTGTAACACAGCAGTGACTATTACAGTGCTGAATTAAACTGTATGACAAATTATTTAAAATACTCATGAGGTTTTCCAGCAAGCACAGCGAGAGAATTTCTTTTGCCCTGAACTGGACTATTCTCTCCCTCAGTAACCAGTTCAGACCTTTAGTTTAATGGTGTATATCAAACACATCCAGATCTCAATTATCATTCTTAATGAGGGAACGACTGTAGAGGAATCCCTTTTCCATCTGCAACCTTCAAAGGTCCTCAAAAGAACATCTGAGGGTCTTTATCGGACAAAGTTTCTCCTTCATTTGAATAATTCCCTAAATCGGCCAGAGGGAGATATGAGAGTGAAGAGTGAGGTCCTATAAAGTCCTGGAACTGAAATGAGATCTGGGTATCGTGGGGAGGGAGACGTAGTAGCCTATGATATGGATTAGAGTTTAGGGATCTGTATCTTTCTCCCCCCCTTTTTTTCACTCCTTTTTTTCATTCTGTTGCCACTTATACTTCTCTCGTGCTTGCACTATAGCCTCACAAATGTAGTCTGCATGCATGTGTGCACACACTCACTCACGCACAGAAACATTAGCATACACACTTACTCAGAGGTAAAAGGAGGGTCAGGAGGTGTCAGAGGGGAAGAGAAAACGTCTAAGATGTGTGTTCAGAGGGCCTGTATCTCATTACATAGGAGTGTGATAGCCATCAGAGTCAGAATAATATTTAGCACATGCTGCCTGCTAATGAAGCGGTAATGTCCACAGACTGGAAATGAGAACCAGAGATGCCTCTCTTATTCTTTTATCCCCTCATCTTCATACCCCTCTCCTTCCATCCCTGCTCTCTGCTGAATATTGATAATAGAATAATGGCATCCTACCTGCTTTATACTGTATTTGTGATTATTTTGTTCTCAAAATCTTTTGTGGTTTCTCTCTCTATCTGTTGAGTTATTTGGGACTTGTGTGTGTGTGATGTGCAGAGGAACTGGAGAAGTGTTACACATGAGGTTATAAGTAAATAGGTGGCTATTCTTCGTCTCTTTCTGTCTGATTAATTCTTGTCATTTATTTATACGTTGAAACACTATAATATCTTAATCCCTTAACATTCATTATATAAAAGATAATTGACAGTGCTAATTGTTCACTTTTCATTTTAAAATGTACGTATTTATTTTTTCAATACAAGAAATAATGACTAACTAATTTCAGAACGTTTAGTCTTGAGTCATTTTTGACACTGAGATGCCTTTAAAGTTTTTTGCACTGGGATTCTTTTGTGTTCATATTCCTGCACTCGAAAAACAAAGAGCCGAGTTAAAACAAAAGAGTTTCTGTTTGATGAAGGGTTATTTTCAGATAATTTGTCTATGCAAATCTGGTCGTGGCTACATCTGTTACAGGCAAATCGGCTGTTGGGAATCCACTGTAGGCCGGTAAATGTGCACAGCTGTCTTCTTTAACTACTTTTTACAGTAAGTTGTAAAAAGTATTTAAAGAATCCGCCAGCCAGCAATAATACCAGAGAGTATTTATTATGTAGTGTGATAACAGCCACAATCCATTCATAACTGTGGTCATTTGTAGTGCCACCAATGCATGTGTACAAAGAGGTCCTCAAGCATAACACTAAAATGAAGTAATGTGAAAAAAGTATGCAGCATAAAAATGTCTTTTTGGAAATATTACTGAGACTTGAACACACAGTTGACCAGTTACATTGTCTGGCAGGAAATACCTGTTGTATCATACAGATTTTGA
Organism: Scomber scombrus; assembly: GCF_963691925.1. Classification (NCBI taxonomy): domain Eukaryota; kingdom Metazoa; phylum Chordata; class Actinopteri; order Scombriformes; family Scombridae; genus Scomber; species Scomber scombrus. The sequence goes on from NC_084972.1 coordinate 16,434,644, forward strand.
CACAAAAATACATTTATAAATATATGTCTGCATAGCAACACATTTCTGGGAGATTTAACCTTAGCATAACGCTGAACTTAACTTAACTTTAAACCAAGTCTTCACTCTAAAATTCAAAGAATGAAGAATACTTGGTTCACACACACATACACACACACACACACACACACACACACACACACACACACACACACACACACACACACACACACACACACACGCTAACAAACCATAATAAAACTATCACTGTTAAATGTGCTTTAAAGATTCTCAGACCACACTCACAGCTCTCATGGTGGATGAGGTTTATGGTCAAAACATTAATTCTGTTTTATAGCGCCACAATAAAACACTCTTCTTCATTTAGATGTTCTGACAGTCTTCTGCTGGTTTATTGGTCTTGATTTGGTTTTTGGTTGTAATGACAGTGATGACTCAGATTCTCTGCTTTGATTTGTTTCCATGTGGGTTCATGTGACATATGGTCTTATTTAATAGATCAGATCATGGATCATGCTATTTATGATTTGCCATATTTCAAGATAATCTGAGGTTAGCGCAAAGTACTGACATGACATGTGAGAATAAACACTTCACTAATACACTTGTGAGCCTTGCAACTTAAAAGATACTTTTTAAGGATGGCATTAAAGATGCATCTTACCTCTCTGCTCACATACACACACACATATTCAGCATAGTTTGCAGTCACTAAAGGGCAAATGCAAATCATCAGAAAGTTAAACCAGATGATAAAGCAGATCCAAACTCCGAGCTTATTTGGTAATGCCATTAAGTCTGTCTGTGTCACCCTGTGCACAGCCCGTCTCTTAACACACACAGAAAACACCTGCACAAAAGAAATAGTGATTGTTTCAACTTTCACCCGTGCCCCCTCTTTTCTCCTTCTCCAGCCCTCTTCCTTGTCAAGAAGATTTACATGCTCTATTTTTCTGGGTCTTTTATTCTGAGATTGTCCTCCTCTGTAGACTGCCTCCCCCCGTCCCGTCACTGCACAAACACAGCTGACAGGAGGTGGAGGCGCTGCCATGACAGAGTCGCGTGCCGTCCAACAAATCCCTCTCAATCCGCCAGCCAGCAGGCCCCGAATAGGCTTGTGTGTGTCTTTGACACGGTCCTTTTGGAGTGTGTGAATGCGTGTATTTTATAGGCTCTGCATTTGTGTGTATGTGGATATATTTTGCTCCCTGCAAGTTGTGTGTTTTTCAGCTATACTCCATAGCTTCTCCAATGATTATTTATGATTATTTCAGTGTTTGTTCTCTGGATTGAGAAGAGGATTTATCGATTACTGCTTTTAGAAAGAGTCACACACTCGATTGATTGACTGACTGAGGTAGTCAGTGTATCGGACATCAGATGCAAGTTTGTTTTGAGTCAGCTTGTTGTATTCATCAATCTTCTGTTTGATCAGTTTGTCAATCTTCATTAATCAATATGTCTATCTGGTAGATCAGTTTACCAATAAATCCATCTTCTTTTGGTTAAAAAAGTTTCACCACAGTAAGCAAATTAAGTTTAAACCCCCTTTTGTAAAATTCAATGCAATTTGCGACAACATTTATCGCTTGCTAAGTGAGAGGAAAAAATGTATATTTAAGCCCAGAAGCTTGTCTCTATTCTAAAAGTATTTTTTGTCCAACAGGTCTTTTTGTGCATGACCTTTGCCCTTCCACACTACATCAAAAGGTTGCTGTTTGTCTTTGCTGTAGTTAGGACGTTATAAAACCATGCTGACAGACTATTGTCATGTAAATACAGGATGCTGGTGGTCTTTTGTCTATGATGACATTCAAATTCTAGACAGTGATTGTATTCGTCTACATGGGTGTTTGTACGAAAAAATCACAAATACACACTTCATATACACAGCAACAATTTGTCTTTTGTTGCTGGTTATACATTAGATATTTTCACGTGTTTATATGTTGTCTGTGTTTTATTCATACATTGTGTTTAGGCGATTGAAGTGATGCGGTCAGTGATGGATGAATGTACTTTGCTTTGTGGCATTTTAACCAGGTCTTTAGAAACGACTCTGCAGCTGCCTCCTGCTACATGGCACTGCGGGTTAAGCACATACACACACACACACACACACGCTGCAGCCCTCCAGCTCTGCTCAGTCCAGGGGGCAGTAAAGTGGTTATCTCTCTCTTTCAGATCCTAATCTGACAGCAGCTCCTGCCTGTTGCCAGGTTACCCCTGGGGCGTCAATCTCCATTTAAATCCTCGCTGCCTCCCCGCCCACCCATCAACACCAGCCTTTTACACCCACCACCACCCTCCGCTGCCATCCTCCACTCCCTTCTTCTTGCCCCACAGCCCTTACGGGTCTGCTCTTTCCTCACTCACCCCTCCCTCACAGCCTGCAGTCTAAGTGTGACTGTGGCATCAGGCTGAATTCACACAGGGCAGCAGGTGACACGTGGATGCTTTGGAATCAGCTGCCATTCAGGAAAAGATGGACTGTGTGTTTTTATGACACAAGGGCGCATAGCAGAGTTTGTTCAACACACTCTGTGCTGCAGGCCGTTCCCAAAATGCTTTGGCACGGGTTCACACACAGTGTACAACCTGGTCTTGTAGAGCAGGGGGATGTGGGCTGAGTGGGTTTGTCTCAGAGAAGGGCGGCAGACAGAGGGTCTTGTAGCTGGAGGAGGATGTGGGCAGAGTCTATGCGGCCCGCTCTGCTCAGACAGATGAGGGGAAACGACGGAGAGATGGAGCGATAGGGAGTCTGATGTCTGAGAGAACGTTCTTCTTCTTCTTCTTCTTCTTCTCCCACTTCTCACTATCCTCCCTGGGCTTGTGAATGGAGGTCCATTGTGTATGTTGGAAGGGACATTTTGCATGTTGACCCTCACCCAGAGGTCACAAGGGGAGCAGGGTGGATGAGAGAGATCGCATAATTGCAGCACAAACACAAAGACAAGCCCACTGAGAGGCCCTACCACTGTGCCAGATTAACCCTCTAGAAGCTGCCATTCAGAGGGCTGGTGAGCAGGATGCATTTCCTCACCCGCAGATTCACAGTCGTGTGTCCGTCCAGTTGGTCATTTGACTGTTTCTGCTTGTTTGATCTGTTATCTATTGTTGACTGGTTAAAGCCCTGAGGCAAAGGCAGTTTAGTAGCACTGTTTTTCATAAAGGAAGAAGGAAACATAGATGCCTGGTAGGTAGGTAGATAGGTTGGATGGTTGGTTGGCCGGACGGTCGGTCGGTCCCAGTATACAAAAGCATGTAAAAAAAGAAAAAAAAAACGATTCAAAAACATAAATACATACATATCTGCAACTTATCATGATAAAGGGCTTTTGTTTCTCATCCCCTGTGCTTTCTCCAAGTAACTGGCTAACTTATGTTTTATAAATGAAAAGCCAATTCAGTCTGCATCATCCATACTTACAAAATCAATATTTAGTTTTTATCTCAGTATAAGTATTGTGGCGTTCCCAGTAAAAAGGGCAGTTTCAGTCGTTGATTTGAACTGAGCAGTTTCCTGAACATATATTGAACAATGATGATGATGATGGTGATGATAGTAAAATCTCTGTTGATAAGGGAAAACCATGTGTCATTGGAATTATGTCAATATTGGATGATTCTGAATCTCACTATTTACGTCCGATGCTGCCATTCAGTAGAAGTCATATGCCCCAGGTGGAAAGTAAGGATGTAGATGTCAGGGCATCAGGTCATCCGACTTTCATGCAGGAGAGCAGAATTTTTGCCACGCCACAGAGCTGCATGACATTCTTACATTTGTATTGACCGTAACCACAATCCTTCACTAATCTTAACCATAACATAGTTGCATGTGCAGATTTTGTTGAAAGGAAGAATTTAAAAAACGTATTCTCGGGTTCAACGTCCGATGTCAACTTTCTTGTCTGGGTTGTGAGAATAATATAAATGGAGACAAAGCTGAGACAAGAGATGCAGGTGAGATTTGGTGTGTGTGTGCCTGGCAGTGGAGCTGACTGTGATCCAGCCTCTGGCCCCTTCAACCTGGTGCTGGATGCCAGGGTCCCAGAGGACCCGAGGTTTTGGGCGGATGTGTGCGTGTTGTAGGATCTGCAGTGTTTGTGTAGGTTCATGGTCCAGTTGGCTCATTCCTGGTCAGTGTGTCAATCAGTCTGTCGTGTGAGAGGGCACGCTCGGTGCATCTGAAACCTCTGGGCTGACGGCCGGCAGGCATGGCTCAGCCATCGGTGCTCCACCTGGCTGATTGATGCGGGCCTGTTTGAAGTCCTCTCAGGGAGAATGAGCTCCATTCATAAGCTGCTGCACCCTCCACACTGCCGGCCCCACCTCTCACTACTACCCCTCCACTCTGTTAACAGCTGAAATGCTACACTGCTCAGAGCTCATAGTGGTATGAATCTGAGGTGGACAGACAGCAATATGATAGATAGCCTCAGGATATTCTCCATCCATGTGGAGCTGCAGCCAGTTGTGGCTTTAGCTTCCTGCTCGTATTATTTGAATATACTGTACTGTGTTTAAAGATAACTCTACTGTTGACATCCACTGGAAACCATGCCAATCAATCACTGCAAGCTACTATAAGTAGCTGTTTTAAACTCTTAATTATTGATTAATCTGCTGCCTTTTCTCTTTTAATCAATTATTGTTTTGGTTAATAAAACATCAGAAAATATTTAAAAATTAGATAAAGATAATCCAAAGATAAGCAACATATTTCAATATTTGAGAAGCTGGAAGTAGCAAAATATTTATTAGTGGCCCAAAAAGATTAATTCATTGTCAAAAAAATGCTGCTGAATCTTCAGTCACATGATTAATCAATGAATTGACTAATTGTTATAACTCTCAAACATTAGACTTGCAGAATGATTTCTGCAGTTGTTCTGTAGTTGTTGCAGCCCCTCATTTCAGCTTCTGTCTGAAACAGGCCATTTAAGCTCCTGTCTCTTTAAGGTCTCCTCACGATGAGCCCTTTCTGTTCAGATTGGTTAGCTCCCACAAGTTGTCCTTTGGTAAACTTTCAGATTTTGCTTCTTTTTCTTGTTCTGTACATGTTTGATTCCAAATCTGATCTAAAATATCTGAGTGGACAATGCCGAACAACCCATGTAAATATCTTAGCAACAACCTTAGTAACAAAGACTATGAATTGGACGCCCGTTTGTGGGCATGCGTAAATGATCTGATGTCAATTTGATGAGGCAGTTGAGGTAACTTTGCAAACAGAATGTTCAGAGCAGACTGAGGCCTGTGCTTTTGTCTGCTTTTGTCATTTTTACATACTTTCAGCTCAAGTTTTGGAACTTCAAACATGTTTAACGTAGATATCTGACATCAGTATATGAATTACAGAAAATCACAAAAGCATATGTTCCTATTAAACAAACTACCAGAATAACTACACCTCATTCAAGCCTCCTAATCATAGGTCCATGATTAGTTTCAAAACATGAAATTGAAATTAGAACAATGTTGTGTGTGTGCATTTTTTGTATGTGTTGGAGTGTGTGTTTGTCCACCCTCCAGGTCATGTGTGTGTGTTTTTGTGTCTTCTTGTATCATGCACATGTGACTATGGGTCCCTTGCAGTTTCTATCAGAAAGATCTGCTGTTGACAGCCCAGAGCCAAGGCCAGTTCTTGGCCCTCTCATCATGCTTTGTCTGTGGGATCCCTGGAATGTGCAGGAATGTGGGCTCCGACAGGTGGAGTGGTCCTCCCCAGAGACAGACACCCAGACACAACCCTAAACCCCCTTTCTCTCACTCTCTTTCTTCCTCAACTAGTCTCCCTCCATGCTGCACCCTCTCTTTTATGTTTCCCCTCTCTCTTGTGTCTGGAGAATGTATGTCAGGAAACTGCTCTTCTCTTTTCTCTCTGTACATGGGGAGCAGAGGAGAAAGGGAGTCAGACGAACTGGAGAGAAAAGGTTGATTTAACATGAGAACAAGAGTCCAGGCGTTTCCTTTTATTTTTTTCCAAGTGGCAATTTTCTTCCCCTGTCTGATTGATTGGGTCGGGACACCATTGTCACCACATTTGCAGAGAGATTCCCATTCTCCGGCAGATGGTTTGTCAGGATGTTTTGGGGGAAGCCCGGTGCCTCATTCTCAGCTCTTCTTCATCCAGTTTCACCTGAGCAAGAATTTTACAGGTATCTCTGCAGGTTAAACTGGAGAAATATCCTCAACTAGAGCTGGATAAAACAAAACAAAAAACCTTCTACTGTCAGCTTCCCTCATCTTCAATCCACCCACCACCCTCTTCCCTTTACTCAGATTGTTATCGTCAGTTAGATTATTGCTTCCTGTAGAGACCTGGAGCTGCCTTTGCTCTCAGCTTTATGTTCTTTGTGTTCCTGAATACAACATAGAGCAAATTATTACTATCCACATGCAATAAGTCTCAGTTTTCGGTCCGATATGGTAAAACACTTGTACCAACATAAATATTTGTTGTTTTCCCTTTTCCTTATCCTCTCTCTTCTCTTTACTTTTGTTGTATGTGGCATTGTGCCTCTTTACATTTGACTGCTGTTAGGCCATTATTTTTGTATGTGATTTATACGTAAATTTGGCTTATCCAGCCATACATTAACAAAATTAAATTAATTATAAGTGGCCAGTAGTTCTTATTTTTTTAGCTCTGCTCGCATTCTTGAATATAAAGAATATGTGATATTTGTCTGACGGTTACAGAGCTCTATGTTTTATCCAGGATATTCATGTTTTCCAGTAACAATTTGGATTCTGGTTACAAGTTAGAATTAATCTCTGTGGTTTCCGTTTTCATGCTATGTACATGCTAATCCAATTTAAACTCTTGTTTAAATTATTCATAAAAATTGCATGGTGACATATTAACTGCAACAACCTGGACCCAAAAAAAAAGATAAATGGCAAATATTTTGCAAGATAACCCATCACATGACTTTATATTGTGCCTACAAAGACACTGACAGGGCTTATGAAATATTGCAATAAAACATCCATTAAGCATATTTGCATTGAGATTTTACATACAGTGGCACACACATTATTCAAATATCCCATGTCTACATCCTCTTCTCCTTCCTCAGCCTGGCGACAGTACAGTGTACCAGCCGTCAGCTTCTCAGTCCCATTACTGGATCACTTCTGGGGTAACCAGAGCCACCCAGACCTCCCCCCCCCCACACACACACACACTCCCCCTGACACCCACTTCAACACACACTGTCCTGTAAGACCTCTGTGTCCTCTGATTAGATTTGACTCTCTCAAATTGAATCTCCCTCTGAAACAAACACCCTTTTATGCACACAAGCATACACACAAGCACACGTAAACTGAACACTGAAACCCTGCTTGGTTGATTGTTTACGCAGTGACTCTTATTCTCAGTAAAAGCTGCTAATAGGAGCAAATTACTGCCAACAACTTGGAAATATCAAGTGCCCGACTGCTGGGCTGTAATGGAGTTAACTGCTGACCAATCCAATTATGGGCCTGCAAGGGGCCAGTGGAGTCTGCGGAGGGAGGGATGGGATGGAGAGAGGGGCGTGTTGGCCTCAGGGGACAGGGGAGTGGAGGGTACCTGGCTCCTGGGCCGCTAACTGTCACTGTTTGGCTGTAATTGGATTTGGAGTGGACCATGGGGTAGAGCTGCCCCTGCCATCCAGACTGGAGCAGGCGATGTGATCTGATCAGTCCTTATTAGTAAACATAAAGCTCAGGGTTGAGCAGCATCTCTTCTTCCCGGTCTATCTCAGAAAGACTCCTTCTTTGTCTCTTTTAACCTGTTATAACAATTCCTCAAAGTCTCCACAGAGTGTTTCATCAGCAGTACTGTGTGAACAACTGTCACATTACCCACCAGAGAAGGTTTTGTTGAGCAAGAAGGTCATGTACCACCCCTTTGAGTCAGAGCTGTTTCAGCCGTTGAGGAGCGCGGAGTGTTTGTTTTTGTTCTGCTTTGTGAGAGACATTAGGCTGGCAGTGACCCGGGAGGTCAGCGGGAACACAGCTCTCAGCTCACCGGGTCAACTTTGTTTGACGTCTGGAAATGTTCGAGCAGTAACTCAAACCAGGCCTGTTAATCAAAGCTAATGCAACTTTGATGCAGCTGTATTTTCTCCCTCTATCTCCACTTCATTTAACCTCCATTACCTCGGCCTCGCTTCCTCATTCCACGTCCCTGTCCTCCCTCCCCTTTCTGTCTCCCTGTGGTGCTCTGTTCAACTGGCTCCATTACTGGGAGCCCCCCTTCAACCGGCTCCCCTCAGGCATCCCAAACCTCATTTACACAGATATGTTTAGCCAGCACAGGAAGCAACCCGTGCCCTTAACAAAATTACGGTCCAGCCAGCGAATGAGCCGCGGGGCTGGTCTGCAGGGACCAATCATAGAGAGCCTCGGCTGTACGACTTCCTCTTTTGAAGGGAGAAGACGGGAATGGTAGTCTAAAAATGCTGCCTTTTTTACGTTCCCCCCTTTCTGTGAGACAGCTTTGGACCTGACCAGGAGCTCACCTCTCACTATGTGAACTAATGTAGTCCATTACAGTTTTTATATGGACTTCATGTGCAGCTTTGAACGATGTTAATGATAAGAACGGTAATGATGGTGATGTAAATGCACTGAGTGCTGCGTTAACAGAGCCAGGGTGCACAGCTCTGATCACTATCTCTGCGGCGCCTCAGTAATTTGGCTCTGAAGTTCGCTCTATTAATGGGACTCTGCTTTTCCTTTTTCCTCTCATATCCTTTAATTTTCCCTATCCCTGCATTCCTCTTTGTGTCTGGTGGAACTCCCTCATTCTTCTCGGCACAGTCTTTAAGAGATCACGCTGTTTATATAGAGCTTGATACGCCCATAACAAATACATTTTATATATTTCTAGAATATGTAGGTATGAAAAAAAGTCTATTCAAGTGCATCTATTTTAAATTAGTGCCTCACAACAAGTCTCAACAACCTTTACTTAAAACATTCCTTAATGCTTTTTATTGCTGCAGGGCTGCAGGTCTGTGGGAGATAGCCTGAAGATGACTGTCTCCCTTTGATTCCTGTTTAATATTCCAATGTTGTCCATGGTCTTGGAAGGACCATGAGGCCACTTAAACAACCCCCCCCCCTCTCTCTCTTAAATCTGTTTCAGTATGCATCAGGGACTCTGGAGGGTAGCCATGTGAGATATCTCTCTCTCCCTCATTCCAATCACCTCTCCCTCCATGCCCTCTGCTCAGGTAATTAACTTCTCCCTCCCATCTCGATCCCCTCCACGCCCAGCCTCTCTCTGCTCCTTATCTGGGCTCCTTTCAGACTGTTAAAACTATCTGCCCCCTGTCTAATTCCTCTGGCTCAAGGTGGGGGAAGAGGTAGGGAATAATCCACCACACCCGCTCCACCACTACCTTCCCATCCTGTCGCTCCCCACGTCCACTTGCCATCTTTGTCAGGTGAATCACTCTCCACTTGTTTTATCCCCTTTTTAAACAAAAAAAGAGAGGAAGGGTTTTTCAAAGATTCATCTTTCTCACCTTGAGTTTGAATGGAGATTCAAAAGGGGGAGATTGGATTAATTAGACATGTTATCCTGATCAGTGAAAGGGAGACTTGATCCCTGTTCACTATATCCTGCTTAGGACCTGCACACACATTCATACACACTAAGGAGGTGAAGTGAGCAAAGATAGGCTAAATCTTTGACTTTTGGAACTGCTAGGGATTAAAAGGAGATTGTAATTGCTTTTTCTCCCTCTCTCTCTCTCAGTTCATTTGTATTGACAACTTGTTACTCCTCTGTCACACACAGTGGAGAGCACAGAGGTCACAGAGTTGGGCCGTCACTTGACAAAGACAGAGCACGAATGAGAGGACGTGAAAGAGTGGAGGAAGCTTTCATCTCTTCCCCCGATGAAGCTTTTTAAGCACTAATGCCGATTTATGATCTGATTCAGAACGTCTGCAAAAGGTAACGTGCACCCAGTTGGAAGATGTGAATGGAGAATACAAAGAAATGATCGTCAGCAGATAATCACTGACATAATTACCAGGGTGTGATAATGGAGAGAGAGCACTGATTGAATGTCATAGGAATTAAGTGGAGGGACATACAGTATACGCTAATCTTCCTTCTTTCTCTGCCTCTTTCGCTTTTTTTGCCTCTCAGTATTTATACCCCTGTCTAATAGTCTGTGACTCGTAGTGTGTGGTACTGCTCGCTGAGTTAGAGGTCAAGTGTTAAGTGTTGTGTGCACGGTGAGGATTTGTTCCAGATCGTGTGTGGTTAACTGAGACGAGGTGCACTGTTAAAAAAATGAGCCATACTCAAGAGCACAAATCGTCCATCTGAAGTGGATCATATAAGTAGTCTAAAGTCAGCAGCAAGTTCTCTCAAAAATGGATCAGAAATTTGATTAATTTTCATAGTTTTAAGATGGTGATTTGCTCAGCTATTAAAGGAAAGCAGATTTAAATGTTTTAATCTATCTAATGAATTTGTTTTGTTGCTTTTTCCATCTACAGAAATAAACAATTGTTTAAAAAAATCCATATAACTCACTTAGTAACTGACTAGTGTCAACTTTGCACAGGTCCAACTCTCTAATACATGTCAAGTTACTATTTATTGTCAAACACATAACTGGTAGCTTTAGCTTCATTAAGAGTATTAGTTTTAATAAAAATCAAGCTAATAGTTTAGCATTTGGGTTCAGCAAAACAAGAAACTGTCCTGACTCACAGTTGGAAAGAAGAAGTGAACATAGGTTTCCTGCAGCCTCTTATCCATCTAGCCATTCCCCCAGCACCTGCCCCCTCCAATTACCGAAATGTTCCACCTTATTTAGAGGCCATCTAAACTATGTCACTTCTCTGCGTCATAATTACTACGGCAGCTAGATGAAGTTGTTGGCATTGAGTATACACGCGTGTCACAAAGACAAAATGTCACACTGACACAGTATCCTCAAGTGGATCAAGTGTATTACACACTTTGGCATTATGCTGTGCTGTTGTGGAACAGTAACACAACTGGCTCATTTAACACTTCTAATTAAAAGTCTATAAATAATCAAAGACGTACTGCATGTGCTTTAATTAATAGTCAAATAACAAAATCCAACTGCTTCATTACTAACAGTTAACCAAATTAATTAATGATTCAGACATCAGTTAACAGAATTTCCTCTTTGGAGAAAACAGACTTGAAAATGTAAATGATGAACAAGACCACTTGTATATTTTGAAGGACACTTATTTTTTACAGTGTGAAAGCTGCTCAGTCAGGCGTCTCTGAGGGCCTTCAGGGGTACCTCAGACCTCCACCTGAGCTTTTAGCATCAGCTGATCAGGGGTGCTCTGTTGATGAACACAAAAACCCAAGTCTACAGTTTCACTCTCTGCATTGTAGTTTTGATTCCACTTAAACAGCCTCATAAACAATCACTGGTAGTTTCAAATTAAATTATTTCTTTCACGGTCTTGGCACATACATACAAGACGGTATAAATTTCTGAATTGAGGTCTCTTTCTTTCTCGCTCTGCTGCCTGTATCATGTTGCCAGGACAAAGCAATGCAGATCCCTCCTCCTTTTACACCTCTGTCTATAGCCAAGCACAAAGACCTGATTCACACACCCTCTATACACTCTTCCCTCTCTTTGAGTGTTTACTGTTTACCATTCTACACCTAGCCATGGTTGGCCTCCAACTCGGACATCTTGGATCGTCTGCTGTTGCAGAGAAAGCGGGACTGTTAAAAGGTGGTGGAGCTGGAGCTGTGTGGGTCCCATTGGGCGAGTGGGATGGATAGAGAAAGAGAATTACTTGAGATAAATGTTGAAATGGAGAGATGGAGAGCTGAAAATGAGAGGGCGCAATAGGAGAAAGGAAAGCAGGTGATTGCTCACAGTGCTTATCTTAAAGTGAAGGAAGGTTACAGTGATGAGAGGAGAGAGGAGGACAGCAAGACAGATAGGCGGATGTTTGGTTTAATGTTTTGGGCTTGTTGGTTAGATAATGACTGCAGCTCCATATAAGACCTGGACCTCTGCTTGCTGTTTGATCTACTTGTGTTGTAACGCTATATGTAGATGAAATAAAACTTTCCTCCTCTCCTCCACCATTTCTTCAACCCTCTGAGAGACGTAGCTGCTGGTAACAGCTGTGTAGACGGCCAAGGTCAGTTTAAGACCACGCGTGGTTTACGAAGTTGACATGGTGCATATTTCTACAAGCAGACCTTTTTACTTGGGAGGACATGATTCAGTTTCAAGTTCCTGGTATTGTTCGTGCTGGCTCACAGTGTTGTGGCCAAATGATGCCATTGTTAATGTCATCAGTAACATCGGTGCTTTTCTTAGTATGACACAGTAAGTCACAATGAGTCATAGCCTACTGTGACTTGTCTTGCAGATGGAGGAAAAACAACTTTGCAGCATTCAGACCACAATTTGCTCCTAAATTTGACATAATCCACTGATCAATAGTTTGTGGCAATCAAACATGGCAGTGTGTAGTTCAACATTTTGGGAAATGTGCATATTTGCTTTCTTGATGATGGTTAGATGAGATGACTTTCTACAGTTCTCATATTTGTAACAATTATTATTTAGCTACAGTTTTGTCTTTGCCTTGAGGTCTCCAGTCAACCAGCAGAGACTCCAGGCTAAAAAAAAATAGCTGAACACATAACCTCCCCAAACCACAGTGTTATTTTTACACACTGGTTTTTGTGCCTATAAAACAAATGAGATATAACTTGTTAATTAACGGGCTTTAGAGGTTCTGGTAGGTGTTTTTTGTTATCTTTGGCTCGAGCCATACTAGCTGTTTCCCCCTGTTTCCACTCTTTGTGCTAATCTAAGCTAACTGGCTGCTGGCGTTAGCTTCAAATTTAACAGACAAATGTGTGAGTGGTATCGGTCTTCTCATCTAACTCTTGGCAAGAAAGCCAATAAGTGTTGTTGCCATAATGAACAACTCTTAGTTTAACATGGATGAGAACAAGCAAAATATTCAAAAAATCTTTTTTTCGTATTTCAGGCCTGAATGATGATGACACATCATTATTTTTTATTATTATTAGCTCCTCTGGCCTTATTTTCCCTCTAACTGAAATGGGTTCAATTACTCCCTATACCTTACCTCCATTTTTCCCCGCCTGTACTCAGTCTAACAAGCAGCCCAGTCTAATATTACCCACTATACCCCAGCAGCTTTGTTGGCATGACAAAGAGTGGAGCAAGCACTCAAATGACAAACTACAGTGTTGCATAAAACAACCACTATCACCATAATGAAGCACAAAGACAGGTAGTCATGTAACACGCTCTGGGCATGATGTTTTGCTGTTTTCCCCCTTTGTTTGTTGTTATACTGTATATGTCCGCTTTCCTGATTACCTCCACCACAACTTTCCCCAGATACTTCTTGTACCAGATCAGCCATCATCTTGCACTCTGTGGTGCATCTTCATTATTGTTATTGTAGTTTAGGAGGAAGAAATAGACACCATCAGGTTGTGCTTGGCACTGTTTCATGTGTATCTTTTTGTCGTTCATAAGTAGGTTGTTACCCATGCTTGCCTTAAATTATCATGTAATCCACAAACTCCCAAAACTCCAAATTTGTCACAGGTTAGAAGTCTTTTGGATTTAGTGAAAACAGAAAACAATTTTGGGACCATTTGAGGTCTTTGGAGTAATTTAAATGCAGCCTCCATCACTCATTCATTGTGTGACAGATGCTACAAAGTGCCGTTACAAGCAGCTCTCAGGGGAACGAACAGATAAGAGAGCAGGATTCAGCAGGAAGGGGGAGTAATGGGATGCACAGGGTCATTGGAAGATACGATTTCTGTGTCAATCACCCACAAGCTGTGTAGAAAATATGACAGTCTGGCAGAATCACTTTTTCATTTGAACATTATATTGCCTACTTGGGACGTATCATAAAGAAATAGAAACTTAGGGCAATTGTAATAATGTTTTTTGGAGGGGTCCTCTGCTTTGCCCCTTTGGGTCTGTTTCATTGTGTCTAACTGGATTATAATGGACAGATAAAGATGGAGCCAGTGGGAAAATAATGGCATTAGTACCTGCAGACTGAGCACTAGTGCTCCGTTGTCAATCCAAACTCATTCGGCCTCGATTGACTAGTGATAAAGACTTTCAAATGAAGAGCACTTTGCCCTCCATGTGATAACCGTTTATGTTAGGATGGAGCATTCACATCGACGCAATGGGAAGAGTAGATTTTACATGTATTAGCATTGGTTGTTTTTAATTTGGGTTAATGTAAATCAATCAGCCAAAACCGATATAATCTCATCGTAAACCAGCTTTCCATTGACCATCTTTGTTTTGGGCCGCACAATGAGAAGTGACTGGAACGTGTTCGGCAAGGAGCGTGGTTCGTATCTTTGTTCCCAGAATAATCAGTGATGGTGGCTTTTTCCTATAAGTCAGCCAGAAATCCCATGTAAAGAAAGTACAAATACCACAGACAAGAAAAGATAGGAGAGTGTAACAGTAATAGTGAATTTGAGAGCCATTAAGTGGCAGTGAGCAGAGAGCCAGCCTGATAACCTTGCTGTCTGGGCGACTGCACTATCTGTTTAAAGAAGACATCATTGGATTAAGCATACCCTCCCACAACCCAAAACATCTGATCTCTAACTGATACACACCATTATTAATTACCAAGTGCAATTACAGCCGGACAGATGGTAAAACAGTGATTACACATAAGCTTGTGCAGGCACATCACAGTCTTACAGTGCCTCTTTTTTAGATACTCTAATGGTTTTCAAAGGATTATTTTGGAAATGGCAGTGGGCTGTGTGTATGCACTTTCACATAGTTCTGTCTGTGAGTCTGACTGCTGTGATTGACAATCTCATAGCTGTGGGAGTTATTTATTGCATGTAGGTAACTGATTATATTTAACATAGTGGGAGTAGGAGTTGGACATTTTTCCCTCAATATGTCTTTATTCCACTGAGTGATGTCTGCTAAAATCATCCAATAAATCACCTGGAACAGTTTCTTGGCATAAAAAACAACACTCCTTAACAAACCAAAAAAGTACAAAGGAGTATAAGTCCAAATGCAGATGGGAACAACACAGGTACATATTATCCAAGTTGTATTTAATTGGGAGGAGAGCTAAGAAAGGAAAAAAAGCAATGGATGCTGACAAAATTTAAAGTGTACAATCAGCTCTGTGAGGTTGAACTCAAGCAGTGGTGGTTTGAGCTACATGCTAACATTAACATGCTAAAATGCTCGCAATGAGAAAGCTAATGTTGATGGCAATGCTGATGTTGAGCAGGTTCAGTGTTTATTAATGGTGCCTGTCTTAATTTAGCATGTTAGCATGTTAAAGTATGATTCTGGTGATTTTTCTTATAGTCATAAATCTCAAGTGCAGAACCAAACCAACAATGAATTGATCCTACTTATAGGTACTGTGTCTGTATCCAAAGATTGATACATTTTATTCCTCTGTGCCGTAGACTTCCGCTATTGCCTAAAAAAATGAAGAGCATCCTGCTGTAAATAAGAAATATTTTTGCATGCACTTTATCCTCAGGATTGCTCATTAACTTTCATTCTGTGACTGTCAATCTACACAAAAAACTGGGCTTGCTGTATGAGTGCCAGATGTTTGCAGGCCTGCAGTAGAGCACAAGCAGACAGCATAGGATGATTGATCAAAATAAAAAGAAAATATCAAGCGAACATGACAGCTGACCAAAGAATGGACGGGTGTAATCTCTCACTGAGGTGTTTTACAAACGATTACTCCCAGTCTATTGAGTAACAGATGTGATCTGGCAGATTTGGTTTTTATTCCCGATATTATGTCTTAGAAATTTGATTGATATTAGTATAAGTGAGATAATGTGCTGCCGGTTTCAAAGCTGTTGCTTCAGTGTTGTTTGAAAGGAAGCGTGCTGGCATGAATGAAGATGTTTGAATGCAGGGAGGGAGAGAGCGAGCATTAACACAGTGGAAGTGGCGCTGTTCATTTGTCAGGAGATGGATTGCAGCCATTGAGAGGAAAAGCTTTTAATTTGGCTCTGGTGTGGTAATTAGGTTTCAATTCGCTGCGCTCACTAAGAGGAATGAGGAGGGTAATGAAGTTAGTCATCTTACTGTGTGTGTTTAGAGAGAGAGGGAGAGGAGGGGGGTTAAGTATGCACCGTCTACATTTTTCAGTGGCCCTCTCTCTCATACTCTAATTCATTGTGTAATGCTGTTTATTGCGGGTATCATGGTGCTTTTATGTATTAGTTAAGTGGCCCCGGCACATTACTGTAATGGGGATAGAACATGAAAACACACTGAAACCTGATCTACCTCCTCTCTCTTGCTCTCTCCTCTCCATCTTAATAACATCTCTCTTTACTCTGTAGAAAATATTTTCCTTCCGTCTCATTCGCTCTCCGTCATTTCCCCAATGTCTCTTTCCCCTGATCTTCTCGTCCCCACGTCTGAACTGAGTTGATGTCACTAATGGCTCAATGTGATATGCAGAAAGGACAGAACATGGGAATCTCGGGTTACGTGACCTGGGGAAAAAGAGGGAAGAACGGAAACGGGCATAGTGGTAGAAGTCAAAATGGACAAGGAAGAAAGTGTAGCAGTGTTGGGGGAGAGGGAGGAAAAGGAAATATATTACAATTATTTTATTGAATAAAGACTAATGGGGCAAATAAGGATATTGCATGTCAGGATAAGAAAGATATGTGTCTTATGTATAAATGATGGACTCGTGGTCATGTGAAAATTAGCTATGGTTGTTCTATCAACACATTTATGTTCTTAGTTCATGTTTTGTGTCCATTTATGTCTGTAAATCTCTTCATGTACTGCTTGAGTTTGTGTGTCTTTGTGCACACTTAATGCTTTGTGTGTGTGTGTGTGTGTGTGGGTGTGTGTGTGTGTGTGTGTGTGTGTGTGTGTGTGTGTGTGTGTGTGTGTGTGTGTGTGTTTGTGTATTTGGCAGTGGGCACAGTAGCCACATGACGACCCCTGCGTGACCCCTGAGAAGCGTGTAGGCGCCGGGTTCAGTCTGACTCTTGTCACATGATCCCCTGCTGCCCTCCCTCTCCATTCACAATGGAGTATTAATCTGAACAACACACACACACACACACACACACACACACACACACACACACACACACACACACACACACACACACACACACACACACACACACAAACACACACACACACACACACACACACACACAAACACACACACACACACACACACACACACACGCATGCAGCTCAAAAACAGTCACACAATCACACACACTTTACAGAAAAGCACACACAGAAAAATCTGATAAATAAGTACTTTGTCTTCTATTGCTGCATGTTGTGAATGTGAACAATATGGAGAATAATCAATATTTGACACACAGTTTTCTTGAACGGTCTGTCACTTCTTCAAACTGATCTGCCAACTTTTTTCCCAGACCTAACAGTGCTACCGGGGCATTTCTGTTTTTTTTTTTGTTTTTTTTACCCCTGTTGTCTTCACTTCTTTCTCTCTCCTGTCTGCTGACTCTCACTCTCACTGGTTTGTCATTAAGGGATTACAGAGGTGAGAGACGGATGAGGTGGCCTGATATGGAGCTGGGTTTTGTGTAAATAGAGGACGTGTGCCTCCTGTCAATCATGCCACT
Source organism: Scomber scombrus (assembly GCF_963691925.1). Lineage (NCBI taxonomy): Eukaryota > Metazoa > Chordata > Actinopteri > Scombriformes > Scombridae > Scomber > Scomber scombrus. The sequence continues at coordinate 16,452,342 of NC_084972.1, forward strand.
CCTCCTTTTCTCAGTCTCATTTTATAAAAAGATTGCAAAAAAAAAGGTAGAAGATACTCTTAAGATGCAAAAAGAATACATTTATTTAATGTGCAAAAAGTGACAGTGAAAAGAAGTGAACATTTCAGTGAAAGCTCCATCTTGAGTGCATCTTACAGACCACATAATTAGGCAATTAGGAAAGCAGAAATTAAACATACACAAGCAAGCACAAAACAAACACAAATGATGAATGGATAACAGTAAGCTGTTACAGACAAAAGTCAATTCCTCATTGAGATCTTCTGGATCTTCTCATGTATAAAATCCATCTGTATTCTGATTTAAGTAATTTTTGATCAATGTCACCGCCTCCTTGTGGTTTCGTAATCTGTTGGATGCACTCGATATGAGTTAATATACTGTTCGTTAAGCGAGCTGAGGCTGACTTCCTCTTACCTCTCCCGTCTCTCCCACGGTTGGGGCCCAGGACCTCCAGCGTCCCAGCATCCTTGGTGTGTGGGCTGTCTCCAGCTCGGCTTCCTGTTATAGAAATTTGCGGAACCACGTACCCCTCACCCCACCCCTCCTCAACACACACGCACACACACACACACACACATCCCTGAGCAGCCCTGTAGCCATCTGTAGGTGAGTGCGTATGTGTCTGTGTATGTGATATACTGTATGTGTGCTCACCCTGCTCACACAATAGAGTCCACACGCAAGGAAGAACAAGAATATAGTGAATAAAAATAGAGAATAAAAGGTGAACGGGTGGTGTAATGTCATGCCACACACACGCATGAAGTGCTCAGTACTCACGCTTTCCAATGATATCATGCCGCTGATATTGCCACTTAAAAAAGAGTATTGTAATGTAATGCCACAATTTACAAAAAAATCTCTTACATGTTTATGAACAAGTAATTTCACATGAATGTTATGGGTAAAAATTGGTGCAAAGTTCTGATAATGACAGACATTATAAATTGAAGTTCCCTTGAGCTCCACTGAGTGTTTTAGCATCGTTCAGCTCATTGTTTCGGTTTCATGGTCTGCAACTTTGCTGTGTGGTTCACCGCTGTCATCAGTGTTGTTTCTCAATGCAGCAGGCAGCTGTGTTCAGCTAAAAAAGTTCCAATAAACCCACTGTACAATAACTGCCAAACCAAAGACAGATGAAACAGGGGAATATTGGAGCATCAGGTGGACCCACATGTGGTTAAATGCTAATGGTGTATCTGCTGGATTTAAATATAGGCAATTATTTTCTACCACTTTTTTTATGAGGTAATAATGTGTCAGTGTTGTGTTTAGAGCTTGTTTCAAAGCGTCTAAATGGCCAGAAAATCAGCTAATGTTGCTTTAACGGAATTAAGTACGAGTAACATTATTCGTGTTAAAACTTAGTATATAAGTGGGTCTTTTGATGGTACAGAATTACAGTAATTCATTTATTTTCCTGATGAAAGCACATTGATATATGTCTTCCATAAGGGCAGTTTTGGAAACACGAGTTCTGTATTTCATATTTGCCAGCTGTTATATTGTTCTAAATGCAACATTTAAGAGGAATACATCTTTTAGTTTATTATAAAGCAGGAAGTGTGTTCTTGTGACTGACTGAGGTACAGTAACACTGGATTACAGGGTATCTGCAGCACTCATAGTCATGCTAGTGTAACAGGAGTACAGCGCAATACAAGGTGTAATTTATAGGCGGAGTGGAGCAGAGAAGGTGAGTAGGGTGAGGTTTCAGAACATGGACTAATAACCTCGCAGTGTTACTCAATCCACAGCGATTGTGCCGCAGCTCCTTGGCTGCGTTGTCACAGCAATCTGAGCGGCATTGTCTCCATATGTGGCCCGGGGCAGTGGTTTCATGAAGGAAGTATTTTCTTAAATGACAATAAAAAGCACAATAAGAGGGTGTAAGTGAGCAGTTTGATCATGTATATTTAATAAAAGATCCAATTTAGAGGAGACAAATGGATCTCCTTACACTCTGTGCACTTGAATTCGGGCAGGATGACTGTGTGAAAATCTCAGAGTGAATATCTGAGTTCAGATGTTAGACATGTGGTTGTAATGCTCATGAGTGCCTCTGTTCTTGTGAGGCTTATTTTATACACATTGATAGAAGGATGTCTTGTGTTTTACATTGGATTTTATGCGTGTGACTGTCTATAATTGTAAAGGTCAGAGTGTCCCGACTTGGGCTGATGTAACTGGCAGACATTGACTTCAAGAACCTTACAATGGCCGAGGTCTGCCCGCTACACAGTAAAAACATTGTACTAAAACCAGCTTCCTAACCCCCACCCATCCCTGCTCGTGGTGTGGCAGTGCAGCATGGAGGGAGGCCACTCGGATGCTATCTGATTCGCTCATCAGCAGGTCAGGAGAACAAACCCGAAGAAGGACTTGAATGGAGAGGAATGTGAAAAGACTTTAGTTGCACTGAGAGTTTGATAGATGGAAGAAGAAAGGGAAAACTTCCTGATGTTTTTATATGTCTGCATGTGACTTTTTCTAAATATACCTTATTTGCACCAAAATGTACATGTTTCACCCAGAATATATCATCAAAAGGCCTGCTCTGCTGCCCTCTGTCACCTTTCTTTCCTCTACTGCCTTTGCCCTGTCCAACTGTCCAACCTCAACGCCCTTCACTAACCCAAGCTTACAGTGAATGGAAAACAGACGTGAGGTTTTAGGTCATCTTCTGACCTGCAATTTTGTAGTCTGGTTGAATTGTACTCTAGTTTGTTTGTTTGCCCCTTCCTCTTCCTGGTGCAATTCGTTTTAAGGAGGTCTAAACACAGCAGTCATACTCAGTCGGGTGTGGACCAAAATAACCGTGCTAAGACCCATTAGAGGATGTGGTCTCTGTCCAATATCAAACTAACTGGTTTGTTTGTGGTGGGAATATAATCTGACCTCAATCTGATCCAACTACTACGCATACTTGACAAGTTTGAGCTAAATGGGTCCTGTAGTCAGGTGTGATTTGCATACTGGGATATAGATAAGCAAAATCAACAATAACCAGCAACGAGTGCTATCTAAATTTCGTTATATTGTTGTCTGACCCTCAATATAATGACAATAAAGCTACTGAAGCTAAAGCTAACCAGAGAATTAAATGAGGTCCAACTAGGGCTGGGCAACAAATCGATACTATATTGATATTGTGATAGGAGACTAGATAATGTCTTAGATTTTGGATATCATATTATGATATGGCATACGTATTGTCTTTTCCTGGTTTTGAAGGCTGCATTACAGTAAAGTGATATTTTTAGCAGACTGTTTTACTTTTATTATTTGCCTTTACCCACGTAGTCATTATATCCACATTACTAAAGATTATTTATCAAAAATCTCATTGTATAAACATTTTGTGAAAGCACCAATAGTCATCCTTGCAATATTGTTGCAATATTGATATCAAGGTATTTGGTCATATATATTTTAAAATTGTATTTTGTCATATTATACCTGGGCTTGGACAATGAAGTACATTGCATTTTTGATATTTGGGTAAGTTAGACCTTCTTCCTTCCTGTGTTTATATTTTTGATCCTGCCCCGAACACATCTGAACAGTGAACGTAGTGAATGTTCTCACATGCTTTGTAGTGATGCATTTCAGTTCACCTGGATTTTTTCCTGAGTGAAAAGAAACCAAACCAAGAGAAAAACATTCACAAACTCATCCACACGTCTGACAAGAGCAAACGAATCTCACAGCTCAAGATTTGACATTTCATTAGATCCAAATATACTGGAAACAGTTATGTCTCATTGTGTCAGTTCGATTCATTTTTGAATTCCAAAACCCTTTACATACAATCAAACCATAAGATGTCAATTTCTTAATAGTAATAAAATAATCTGCTGCATTCTTGTTTTGTGTTTATGATACGAGATGATGTTTTTCAATACAAGATGCACAAGCAGATTCTTGACTTTTATGGAATTATATTAGTCTCTCAATTGTGCACATGTGACACGGCATTTTGAGGACAGAAAACGATTTTTTTTTTTTGCTCTGTGGATGACAGCAAACACACAAATACATTTATTGAGCACATACGAGATTTTTATTTGACCAAATAAAATCATTCTTTGCATGATAATAATTTCTCTACAAAAGTTTAATTTACATGCATGCAAACAAATAAATCTGTTGTCAATTGTTTCATTGCATGCACAGAACTGGGACACAAAAGTAACACTTAAGTACAAATGTTTACTTGTTCTCCAGAAGACAAAATCACTTGTTAAAATGGAGATTTTTTTTTAATTTTTTTTTTTGCTGTGTAAAATTTTGTCCATCTCTGTGTTCACATGTGTGTGTATGCAGATGTCTGTTTGTGTGTGCAGGCCTGCATATGAGTGAGTGACTGCTTAATGGGGTTAAACTGTTTAGGAAACACACATTGTCTATGGGCTCATTGAGTTGTTGCAACTGCAAATGCCTGCAGTGATTTCTGTCCGCATAAAATGGCTCTTGTGCAGGTGACAAAACAGCCTCATTATATCGGCGCTGTATGAAGGACAATACAACAGGGTGTTGTGGCCACAGCAACAATAGCAGTGAAATTAAAGATGTGAAGAAGCTGTTGGAGACAGTGTGGAAATGGTTATAGAGGTGAAGGTGGGGGTGGGGAAGGGGGGTCTGATGTGTTATATATGGTGCTCGGTCAGCAGCAGAAGCTACAGGTGAGGCGGATCCATGTCTGTCACTCTTTTTCTTTTCTTTACTGCCTCTTTTTCTCTCAGCGCTCACATCCATGTCTCCAGTTTCCCTTCCCTCACCCCACCTAAGTGTGTGAAAGTTGTGTTTGCGTGTTCATCTAGAAAACCTCTGCTGTTTCTAGTGAGGCAATATGAGATCCCTTGTTGTTAGCCATGACAAATGTGAGAATACATTTGTGACTTTTCTGCATAGAACAGATTAAAGGTGTCAGTGGCAGCAGCCAAAGAGATATCAGCATGGCGGTGGAAGGGTTAAAGAGGCACACACCCCACACAAATTATATATAAAAAAGAAAAGCAATAAAAAGGAGAGGAAATGAAAAGCAGCTTGATGTTGGAGGGTGACAAAAGGTGCACTTGTCTCATAAGACAATCAGCTCAGTTGTTTTTTTAAATGAATAGAAACAAGAAGAGACAGAGATGTGAAGAACAAGAGAGAGTTAGCAGGACACATGTCACATCAGGATGCCTTTGCAATTAAAGTCTTATGAGGACAAATCAAAGCTTTGTGTGTGAATCCATAAAGCAAAACCAGACATGCACTCATATATGCGTGTGCTTGCATGATTTGCATATTTTGCTCATTATCAGCTTGAACTGTAGTCACTTCCAGTGCAGTGAATGAGATATCATATGAGCTGTATGCTGTGGCTGGGTTAAATACTGAAACCTCCAAAGCTGCTCAGCTCTGCTCAAGACAACCTGATCACTTAAATCAACAAACACAAGCCCCAACACACTCTTCCACCTGGAAACTCACTTTTATATTCCCTTGTTCGTCTTTCATCACATCTTCCTTTTTCTGTCTCTTTGATTGTTGTTTTGCCACAGCAACTCTCATGGCAGTACGTGTTTCTCTTTTCGTCTTGTTCTGTCCTTCTGCGTTTGTTTCTTTCCGGAGTCTGGTCCCCAGCCAAAGGGGCCTCTGCTCTGAGCTGTTCTGCAGGTCACTGGAAGGTCAGTTGAGAGGCAACACTTGGCCTCCAGCATAAACCCCAAGAAATGGTTATCTCCACTCTCTCAAACATCCCTGCTCATGGCCTTCAAAGGACACTGTGATTTGTTCAAGGTGCAAAGCACTGAACCAAAGTCAGTGTTGACAGCACAGGAGAATGTTTCTGTTGGATGCTGCCAGCTGGAGACCGTTTTTGTGGCACTAGAGTGAAAGTGAAAGATAACTGTAACATAGTGAGTAATCGTGAAAGGGTGCAGACAAGACAGATGATTTGATAAAACAGCCAAATAAAACTGTTAAATCCCCTGGTGGAACAACGGCGTGCAGAGACATTCAGGTAGCTGTGTATGCAAGTGGATTGTTGTCTATCTGTCAAATCTCCTCACACACATGAAACACAATGACAGAGATTACCAAAGTCTACAGTGAGTGCATTGGTGTGTGTATGTGTGTCTATGACTTAGGTCACTTTCAGGGGGACACACCAGACTTATGATCAGTTGACTGGGGATGGCTTGTGCAATTGGGGACAAACTGTATGTCCCCAACTGGTAAAATGCTGATTTTGGGGACTGTGGTTAAGGTTAGAGTTAGGTTAAGAATATAGTGTAATGGTTAGGCAAGTAGTGGTTATGGTTAGGGTTGGGGGAGGTCTCCAGAAAATGAATGTAAGTCTATGTAAATATCCCAAAAGTGTCTTAATTAGTGACTTCAGTGTGCACGTGTGCAGTGATGGGCAGCTCTCTGCCGAAGTGTCTTTGAGCAACAAAATAAATGCCTTCCAGCTGGGGTGCTGATGGGTAGCTGATGCTGACCTCTGACCTCAGAGACTTCTCTGCAACAGTCACAAGATTGTCATGTTACTCTTTCTCTATTAAGTCTCAGGACTTAGTCCTCTTTTCTGTCTAATTTTTTGGATTCGCCAACAGCAAGTTTATTGGCACATTTTTCATTTTGCTATCAGCCCTGTGCTGCTTGGAGAAGCACTTATTATTGGATGAGTGCTTATTCAATGATCAAACAGCATCTGAAACCTTCACGTACACCTTTCCAAAGTTGGAATTGTGTGTTGCTTCTCACAGTTTCTTCCACTTCATGCATCAATTGGCCAGATGTGCGGTGTTCAGAAAGTGAGCACGATTTGAACTTCTCTCTCAAGCTCTCTTTTACATTCTTCACAGAGCTACTTCCTTCACTTTTCGTATTTACAATTAAGTGTTTTACCAAGAATGCCTTTGAGGAGAGACAATCCAACATGGCTTTTCATTTCGCTGAACTGAGTGGACATTTGGAACAGATGCGTTTTACTAATTTTTGCCTTACGACGCGGTCAAACGACACGTCAAACAAATGAGCAGACACCAGCCTTTAGACACATGTGGGCCATCTTAGGTGCAACGTACCTGAGATGTTGTTGTTCCTCCTTACCTCTTTCCTGCCCTCCCGGCCTAGATACCCCACCTCTCAGATTTCCTGAGGGCTGAGCCCTGGGCTTTTTGTCATCTGTGTTATAAGATAGTGGGGCCCAGACGCCCAGTCCCAGGGGCTGTAACACACAGGACATCAGCCCAGTGCCTACAGTGTAGCTCTGTGGGGCAGATGTATTTCTCCCTCCCTCTCTTGTGGACCCTCCCTCCTCCTTTCATTGGTGCAACTGGCAGAAGAAAAGAGGTGATTGTTTGGAGACAAGAGGGATGAATTTGTCTGCCTCAGACAGGAGAAGAAAAGCAGTTTGAAAGGGACTTGTGATTGTCAGTGATTGTGGATCGGGTGGTTGGAGGGTGTCCCACTTTTTAGAGAGAATGCACCGTGTGTCAGCATGTTCTACCTTTTCTGCAGGACCCGGTTTACAGTCACTGTGTGTGTGTGCGTGTGCATGCCTATAGAGTGCATAGATGCATGTGTTAGAGTGTGCACATCTGTGTGCGTCTCTGGTGTGCATGCCTGTACCAGCATGGTTACATGGGGGCACATTCTCAAGAGTTACCCCTTTGTGTCACAATTTATCTTCATAACTGTTTCCTGTACGTCTTTCTATTACTGTTTTGGAAGAGTCTTTATCTCATATTATTTTAATAATGCCATTTTGTCGTACCAATATCAGTAACTCTGACTTTACAGTGTTTAATAAGAGTATAGGTACCTTGGTGGAAACTAGAACTCTGCACCACGCTCATGTTTAGACCCAGTGAGAGTATGTCAGTGTGTCTCTGTGGATAGGAAAGTTTTGTCAGTGACGGGTCGTTCATGTCTCCTGTGGGACACAGCAGATTCTTTCACATATTTTAAGTATCACTAATAACATCCCTCTCTTTCTTACCCTCTTACTGTCTTTTGTGTATTTTGGTGCTCTTAAGATCTCAGCAGAGACAAAACCTTTGTGTATGAAACACAAATCTCACTGAAGCAAATCCCAGATTGCAACAGAGCACCGAGTCCCACTGGTGCAGATGTGACACATCACACATTGACTGGTCCTCCAAGAGTGCAGTGTGAGACCAAGTAGTTAAAAATGAAATGACCACATCATAGGTTTATTTGTCTCTTGGTTACCCAGGGGACAACTCTTTAGAGACTTTGGTGGTAGTTTTGGTAATCAGGGTCATGCAGTCACCTAGGTGGTGCAATGCTTGATAATTTATGCAGGGAGTATTGAGTGTGCTGCATGACTTCAGCAGGCATAGCCCCTAGTACTGAATGTGTTAACTAACTTATCATTATTTTTTGCTGTTGTTGCATATTTGCCTTCATTTGAGAGATAAGACTGGAAATGAGGAAAGAGAGAGGGGTGACATACAGTAACGCAAATACCTTTGAGTTGTAGATATTTGGCATGCGCCTTAACTATTTGGCCACCCTTGTGATTTCTACTTATATTAGTAGCTCACTGGGACTTTCTTTTAAAACAGGTTCTCCTGAAAACAGGTTAAGGTTAGGGTTAAATTTAGGCAACAATTGAAGTTAGTTTATGTTGTGTGATGATGATAAACTAAATGAATGCCACATTTTTTTGTTTGCCACCATGGGCTTTTTGAAACCCATCAGAGCGATACCTTATTACAATTAAAGGACCAGTGTGTAGAACTTAGTGGCATCTAGTGGTGAGGTTGCAGATTGCATCCAACTGAATACCCCGTCCCCCCCTCCAAGCATGTAGGACAACTTACTGTGTCCACTAAACTTGCGAAAAAAGCAAAAGGTCCTCTTCAGAGCCAGTGTTTGATTTGTCCCTTCTGGGCTACTGTAGAAACATGGTCCTGCAACATGGCAGGCTTCGTAAAAGAGGACCCACTCATGTAGATATAAAGGGCTTATTCTAAGGTACGAAAACACAACAATTCTTATTTTCAGGTGATTATACACTAGTTAAAACATATGCTAGATGCAAGTAAATTCTAAGCATTGCACCTTTAATTGGAAATAATTTGTTTATCGAAACAGAACAACACATGTGAACTCAATTCTCCACCACAACCACTGCTGGATCCCAAAGGATCTTTGCAATATGATCATTTATATTTTACACCATGTACGTTTTACACCAACTTTCTGGAATCTGATTTTCTGCAGTAAGGGTTTTCTATAACTAAGACCAGCTAGAAGATTTCTTAAATTGTCTGTAATCTGTCTCTGAGTTTAGAGGGCCGTCTTTGATGTACATGACCTTAACTTTGACATCCCAGGATCCTGACAGTAATGTGGATGAGTTGTTTTCTCCCACTCTTGGTAGGCGCCCCATCCCTTCATCATTATTAGGGCTCTGAACAGGATAAAACTCTGCTCCTTTCCCCTTTCATCTCCTTTATCACCATCTCTCTGCTAACTCACTCCTCTGAAGTCACTTTTGGCTTTGTTTTTGATTCCATTGATTGAGTTTGGTAGAAAAACAAATGGTCTAAGGAGGAGGGTGCACGTACAAAGGTTGGAGCTATGAATCTTACTTGTGAGTGGATTTAGGACACCCACCCAGTCCCCCAAAGCGAATCTTACTACTTAGTCTCTTTTTATCTCCTCTTTACGGGGAAAGTCACATTCTTTCGCTCTGTCATATTTTCAGGGAGGACGTGACATTTTAAAAGGGTCAGTGAATGAGTCTAAGTGCAGTGTGGGAGGGCCAGGAAGAACGACAGAGTAAGTGCTTCCAGGGTGAGAGGTCAGGGAAGTCTTGAGAGGAGGTTGCATGCTGCACTTGGGTCGACCTGTGTTGTCTCAAGGCTCACTGCTGTAGCCTCAAGGCAGAACCATCCCTTAGCTTTCTGAGAAACTCCTACACTCACAGACAGAGACTTCACAAGCAAAATCTGTGCCAGAGACAAGACTGAGACACACCAAGGTGGAGTTTTTGCAGCAGAGCATATTCTACTGGGAAAATCCCCAATTGGATTTAGTGAAGATGAAAATTGTTTAGAATCCCAAGAAGTACAGCAATGAAGCAAATCACAAGACGCTGGAAAAAGACCTCAGACTTCACAAGCTGGAAAAGCACTATTCAGCAACAACTTATGGAGAAACTGACTCATAAAATGAGTCTGACTCATTTGAAAAAAGATGACATAAAATGAGTCAAACGATCTTTAGTTTGTCCTCTGCTCTTAGCTACTTCCTATTGTTCTGGTTGTAAAAAGTACCAGTTAAATATATGTGTGTGTAAATGATTTGACTGATTAAATTATGAAAATTATTTAATATCTTTCTTAGGTTTAGTTTTCTGTTACTTACTTATCATGAGTTATTTAAAACAGTTTTCAGTCTATTCACGAAACATATATCGTAAGGGTTACAGAAATACAAACAGGCTTCCACTGCTTTCCATGGACTTTGTCACGGTATTAAAATCAACATTAAGATTGTTTAAACTTGTGAGCAGTGAACATCTTTTGTTTATATCAGAACCACAGTTATTGTTGTGAGGTAATGCAGGTAATACATGTGATATGATTTAAAAGATCTTGCACTGCACGACAGTACAATAATTTCTTGATGTTGTAGACTGATCTTTATAACTTAGAGCTTTGATGGCAATCCAATATCAACTGGGAAAAGAAGGAAAAACACATGGTTGGCAGTGATGTACAACATACCTAATTTGTTACAAAAGGGTTCGAAGATGATGACAAACTGGTATGGTCTTTCAGGAAAAATGTTATGTTACTGTTATAATAGCATCATGTAACAGGGTGATAATGCCAGTCATAAGCGTATTATCCAATGAGCAGATGTATCTGGTTAAGTAACTGTGGGAACATATGGCTCAACCTGCTCAATTTCTGTCAACAGCACTAATCTCCACTGCCTAATGAAGTGACCCTTTTACTTCAGTAGTCAACAAGCGGTCAACAGGTGTTAGAGGGGAAACCTGAAAACATTGATACTGTACTGTTGAGATTTTCTACACAGGTTACCCTGAAAGGAGAGGACAGGAACGCCTCATTATGCAGTCAAGGAGATCAATGTGATCAACCTGATATTATTTTGATGTACTTCCATTGATTGCTCCATTGATTGCTCCTTGATAGGAACATTTTGCAGTGTTTAATCAAGGTTTATGTTTGTGGAATATTACCAAATGAAAAATAAGTTGCCTCAGTCATCTCTGCCATTTTCTATTGTTTATTTATTATCAACAGTATTCAATGGTCACCAGATTTTCAGTTTCTTGTTACAGGTAGCAAATAGTAAGCATGGGTTCTCTGATGGGATGGTAGAAGTTTTGATGAAAAGCCACGTTAAGGAGGCCAATAAAAGGTTGTACTATGCACAGCATTTGCCTGTCATTGAATGTCATTGCCAAAGGTGAAATTAGAGAATCAATAGTATTCTTATGTCTGTACAGTAAGGCTTCTGTTAACATCGGATTAGCCTCCCTTAGCATAAAGACTGAAACCAAAGGGAAACTGCAAGCCTGGCTCTGTCCAAAAAGAACAAAATCCACCGATTAACACATCTTATTTGTTTAAATCCATACTAAAAACAAAGTGTAAAGCTGACTTGATGTGGCTTAACAGGGGTTATGTGCCAAACTATTTTTTGGCATGGTGCTGAAACTTCCAGGACTCCAGGACCTTACTATAGGTAGGTTAGCCAGACTAGCTGTTTAAATGTGTCTCCAGTCTTTGTGCTAAGCTAAGCTAACCAGCTGCTGGCAAAGCTTAATTTTTAGCATACAGACATGAGAGTGGGTTCAATTGTGTCATGTAACTCTTGGCAAGAAAGTGAATAAATATATTTCTTAAAATGTAGAACTGATCATTTAATCTGTTGTTCCAGAGATAAACAGGGCTGTAAAGGAGGCAAATGTGCTCCTGATACACTGAAAATATTTCATTATTATAGTACAAGGAAACAGATGTTTCTGATGTTGTAGATGTACTGACTGAACTTGAATTATTTCTCTGTGTAAAATACACGCATCTTGTGTTGTCACATTCAACATATCTTGTCACAGAGGACAGCACAATTAGCTAAATGAATTTCAAATATATAATAGAAGGAGCAGATGTGATAATGAACTTGATCTCTTTATTTTTTACGAGTATAAATGTTGACCAGCTCAGAGAAAGCGCTTCAGCTAAAAATATATTAATAACTGGAATAACAGTATCCATATTATGATTCAGGTGATATAGGAAAAGAAAAAAAAAAGGCAGTGAAAATAAATTATCTGAATAACAATAATAACAATAATTATAATAACAAGAATTATAATAAACAGTGTCAAATTGGAATTCTTAAACCTTTTTTTGTTTGTTTGCTTGTTTTCTTAAGTGAAAATTCCTTTAAAATTGTCCTTGAGCAAAAAAATCCAGCATCTTTTCATTTACTGTTGTGAAGGGGATTGCTCTGTCTGGGATGTCCCCTTCAGTCTCACATATTTACAGTATTCACAGTAACTATAAACCTGTTCGGCACATACTGAACCACACTGCAGTCATGCTGTCAGTGCGGACTTTTGGAGTAAAACTGAGGTGCAATTACATTTTTTGTGTTTACATGAGTGTGCCTGGCAGACAGGAAGAAGAATCTCTTTCTCTGTCTTCCTCCATCAAAATCGGTACCTATAGATAAGGAGTACAAAGGTCCTTTCCTCCCACAACACATCTGTTCTTCAACAAAGCATTGGCATAATCAATCAAGAGACAATCAAAGTGAAGACACACAAACTGCATGTCTTAAACATCACAACACTGTCCTTTAGTGAGACCCTCATCCCCCTTCATATAACCATCTCAGGTTCCCCAATCCCCTCTCAACCCATGGCCGTCACCATGTTGGGGTGATGATGTGGGTGGCCGAAGGATGGGTGTATCGGGGTGGGCGTGGGAAGCATGTGTCCAGCATGGCTGAAAGGAGGCAAGTGGCCCATGGACATGTGTCCAGCCAGAGAGGCAGCGCTAAAGGAGCTTTTGTCGTGCATGCTTTTGGAGTACTCCTCATAGCAATCACTGCCCCGCTTGGTCTTTTTGGATTTGTTGGACATTTTCCGGTTGCGTGTCTGTATTCCCTCCTTTTTCATGGTCAGAGGCCGATTCACCTGTGTAGAGAGGGAGTGTTAGAAGGTGAGTGATGTGGTTCAAGTTTGGAGGGAAAGTTCTGAGATTCAAATCCAGAAATGATGAACTTGTATGTAATCAAATATATTTTTCTAACTATAGGTTGTAGTTTTCTAACCATAGGTAATGTCATATCTAGATACTTTGGTAAGTCTTTAAAGCATAAAGCATACAATTTTCTATATTTCTGATATTGTCAACAAATAGGCATCAGCCCACCTCTGAACATATCATGACACATCTGTCTAAGTCTCTCAGCTCTAAGCTCATTGGTTCCTCCTGAATATGTAAAACTTTAAAAATGGGTCACAAATATAATGTTTCAATCTTTAAGAAGGGTAAATAATTTCCTAAAACAGCTGGGCACTGTAGTTTTTAGCAGTTATTCAAACAGGGCAAAGTTGTGCATTTGTTCTGGACTATTTTCAATTGCGGATTAACACAAAATCGGTGCTCTAATGAGTATTTGCAGCTGGAAAGTATTTGTGGGTCAACTCAAAATATACTACAGTACCAACATTCATCTTAACAAAGGAACATGTCACCCAAAGCAACTCTGTAGGCACTTTACTGTGTTTACTGTGTTTTTAATAGTTTTTGGTCAGCAACACATACATTTAAATTATACTTTGCTCCCATAGATAATACTTAAGTCATTGTTTGTTTTAGTCTATTCTTAAACATATTTTTCTTACATTAAGAAAAATATAGATTATCATCACACTCGTCTCTAGTACCAAGAGTCTATCTTGATGCCTCCAGTCTTAATGCTATTCATATGGAGACTGGACTTGTGGCAGTTCCACTTAACAACAGTCCCACCATTGTGACTCTCGAGGGGATTACGCCTAGCATGGAAACAATAAAGCACAAAGAAAGAAAACAGCAACGTCTGAGAGTAAAGCAACCCTTACTCTCTCTCTCCTCTCTCTGCCTCTCTTATCCCTCAACAATAACTGTAACCTGCCTGCCTACTTCCTGTCTGCTTGACCCTGCCAGCTTTGTATGGGCCTATGTTGGCGATCAGTAGTCAAAAACTTACGTTATGCAGTTTATAGTAGAGGCCGCAGGCGTTGCACACTGGGTCTCCATTTGCATTACGCCTCCAGAGTGTGGTGGTGGTCGTCTGACAGTTAGCACAACAGGTGCCTGCTCGTCTGGCAGCAGACTGTGAAGAAAATATCAATCAGCCTTTGATTAGAGCTCAGCAGCAGTAGACAAAGAACAGTTCAGTTTATGAATACATTTACATTCAAGACAATATATTAAATTAGTTTAACTTTATATTCTATTGATTTAAACAGATTCATGAAGATGAATCTACCAAGTATTTTCTCAATTAACTGTTTAATAATTAGGTCTAAAAATGCCCTACACGAGTTCCCAGAGCCCATGGTGACATTTGTAAATATCTTGTTTACTTAAAAAAAACAGAATGAGAGGGTGGAACCAGTAGATATTTTTCTACTTAATAAATTACTTCCTTGATTAATCATTAATCAAAAGTATTGCCAGTTAATTCTCTGCTGATTGACAAATCAATTAATCAACTAATCAATTCAGATTTAGGTGGAAGATTTGTAGACGTTAAATGATGGGATTGGTGTTCCTTCTTCAATTTTCTAACAGCAGAACATTTGTAAATAAGGTCTCTCACAGGGAACATTAATTTGATGCAGTACAATTTGATGTTATTTCAATTACTCAGTTCACATGCACAAAGCTCTTTACTCAACTAGTGAGTGAGTCATAGCAAGCGTGATGAGTTCTTCACACCTCATTATTTCATGCTTTTAATTGAGTTAGATCTATTTCCACAGAAAATTAAGATAGTAATTGGCACCCTCAGTCATGAATGTTGCAATAATTGTAAAACCTTAAAAAAAACATGAAATTGTTGTTTTCCTTCATTATCCTAAACTTCTTTTTTTCTATGAAGACAGTAAAAGTAAAGAAAACAGTGCCCAAGGTGCTTCCATAATTTTCCCAATTCTCTATTTTAAACCCTTTTTTTCACTGTGCTCTACTCTCTGTGTCATGGATGGAGAGCTTGACCACCAGAAAATGAGGTCTGAGCCTAAAGTTAGTTAGGAGTCTGCAGGAGGAAACAGGCACTGGCCCCGCTGCTTTATCTGGACCGGTCAGATATCCGGAGAGGAAACAACTGGAAGCCTGCTGCCACTGAACACAAGGCTCACTGGAGCACTGAGCCCCGGCTGAGCCGTACGGAAACCAGGCCTGATATATGGCTGTATACGCTTTTATAGCTGAAAGACGCTGAAATAAATGCCCATATATTTTGTGTGAAACAGACAGTTTGCCTTTGTGCTGTACAGGTCTGTGTGGAGTCTCGACAGCCCGCATTCATCAACATAAACAGACACGAATCTTTGGTGAATGAAAAGATTTAACTTTTTTGCATGGCTGATGCTTCCGAATGGTGACAATATTCATGTAACATCTTTCTTATTCAAACTGACTTAATATTTTAAACTGTTCTCAACCTTCTTTCCTTCAAAGAAATGGGTTACGTTTTGTTAAATTTATTGTGTGATGGCAGTTCAGAATAACCACCAAATATACAGATTTTATAATAATGAAAAATTGCTTGTATTTTTACTTTTATCCTTATTTTGCAATCTTGTCACATTGGCCCAGAGTTTGCTCAGTATAAAAAAATGTAACAAACAGTTTCCACACATCCTGGTTTGAAAGTCTGGTAGACCTGAACTACAATTTATTAGGCTGCCACTGATTTAATGAGTCTA
This sequence comes from Scomber scombrus, assembly GCF_963691925.1. Classification (NCBI taxonomy): domain Eukaryota; kingdom Metazoa; phylum Chordata; class Actinopteri; order Scombriformes; family Scombridae; genus Scomber; species Scomber scombrus. Next base: position 16,468,360 of record NC_084972.1, read on the forward strand.
TTGACTCTGCAAATACTGTCTTCATTTCACAGCTGCCTTCTGCAAACACAACTGCTGCAGAGGATTACATCAACACACCGAGGCTGCAAAGATATTTGCTTTCCTTTGAAAATATTACGAGTTATCAGTTATTATTATCGTTGCAGCTGATGGGTCAAAATGATAATGCACTTAAAAAATATTAAAAGTGCCTGGATTTAAAGTACTTATTCAATATTAAATTTCACCCTTTAAAAGCATGACTCCCCTGACCAGGTATTGAATTTCTGAACAATGGCTTGCGCAATGTTAAAATGCTCAGTATGTGACATAAAGTTGGGGCTGTGACTGCTGACCTGCTGCCAAGCAATAGCCTACTGATGTCTGAAACAGTTCATGATGGGAAATATCTGACTTTAACCAAAGCTGATGTGACCCTCTACAGGGAGACAGGTCTCCTTTGAAAACCACAAATCTCCACAAAATGTCAACTTTTCTCGAGCTAAGAACAACAGCTCTGTTTTCAGCTTTGTGACGTTGCATTTTCACATAATCCAATGGCTTTTTAATGGTTTATTCAGCTTTGGAAGAAGGGGGATTTTCTCAGGAACACTTAATCCTTTAGTGTGAAGAATTCACCTAATTTGTGCCCACTGCACATCACAATAAAAACAAGCCTTTATTTAACACCTTTCCCTGCATAAAAAAAACCCCTCAGTACAGCACACAGCAGCACTGTGAGCTGTTAAGTGTCAGCGAGGCACTGTGTTGTTTTGAAGGATGGTGTGCCGGCCCCGCTATCAATGACAGTATCAGAAGTAGCACTAATAATGATAACAGAAACAACAGAGATAGTACTACTCTGCTAACAGCCTGAGCTGAAGGAGCAAGAGGTGAGTGGGAAACACAATTCCTGGAAACTGATTGGGAAAATATAACTTTCCTGGAATTGTGCCTCCTCCCCGTCTCCCTCCACCTTACAATCTTTTTATTTACTACCCCCAACACACAAACACACACACACAAGCACACACACAAAGACACAAGCACGCAGCAGTGGACGGGACTCACCAGCCTGCGTTTGGGTTTGATGAGTGGTCTGTTCTGGCCGTTCATCTTGTGGTAAAGTCCACAGGCGTTGCACAGGTAGTGTCCAGTGCTGTCACGTCTCCACAGAGGTGTAGAGGTGGCTCCACAGTTTACACACTCGCGGCCCTCTGTAGAAGAACGCACATTTAAATTTGTGAAAGCAAACTTTACACTCAGCAGGGACACAAAAAGCTTCCAATTTCTATATTGAGCCCTTTTGCTTAATTTGTTCATTCTGTCACCAAAATGATACCAAGATATATATTTTATTAGCTTCACTGACAGTACTGATGGTACTTTGATAGTTAAAGGATGTGTGTATGTGTGTGCGCGTGTGTGGACACATTAGATTTCAACAGGATTTGTTTTGGTTGAAGTTCTTCGTCAATTTTAGTTCATCAACACCTTCGTTTATAGATTAAAAAACATATTTAAATCTTATACCCACTGACTCTTTGTTGAGAGAAAGACTCAGTGTCTGCATGCGTGATACTTGAATATAAAGTACGCAGGAATATCAAACTATGCATTAGTAGAGGTACAAAAACAGTTGGCCTTTCCAGTACTTTCACACTCAGTTTCTCAGGCATGAAACCAACATCAGTTCTTTGTTTAAAAAAAAAGCTTAAATTAAGGTTGAAACAGTATGATGATGAAGAGCATTTATTTAAATAAAAGAGACATTTAGTTCTTCTTTATAAAATTAACAAAGTTGACTAACATTTCAAATACCTGAGGCAAACAATCACTATTTAGAAGAGTAATAATTTAGGGCATACTTTTATTTTAATATTCAACCTAATAACATGAATCATTTTCATGTAAGTTTACATTTCTATTACAATCATAAAAAGTAGACCGTATAGCTAATAAACCTGTCAGCTCTTATTCCATGAAACAAGTTAGTTACAGTGAATGTAGTTTATCCTCCTGGTCATAAACTGGTTAAACACAATCAGGCTTGAAGCTGAGAGTCTCCTGCTCTGTAATCAAATAACAATCAGGACAATGTATTAATGTCTTATGTAACAGAGAGGCGACTCCCAGCCTAAATACTGAGGTTTGTATGCCTTCGGATCTTCCTTTCACACCTCTGGGCTGGATCCAGTTCACCAGTCTGCTGCAGCCAGCTCAGGCGTCATTACAGAGTTACGGTGAACAAAAGAGGATTATAGCTCTGTGTGTTGGACAACAGGCTAGTCTAAAACCATTTATATACATTTTTGGTTTTTTGGGGTTTCTTTTTAAACATCATTATATATTTTATATTTTTTCTAAATTATTCTAACACAATTTGGAAAATGATATTATTAATCTTGACTACACGCTGCAGTAAGCTGGCTGCTGATAAGGCCGTACATAAAATAAATGAATCTGACTTCACTTGAATCTGATTAAAGCTATTTGGAATATATCAAATATATTTGATTTAACAGGCTTTATTATTTAAACAGTAAATTAGCTCATATTAACAGAAGTATATCCTTCCTGACAAGCTGCATTTTTCGAAAACTGTTTGTCGTCAAGATACTTGTTATTATCAGTAAATGTTCTTTTAAATACTTTAATATGTCGTTTTAAAAATATAATTTAAATAGCTCATTAAGAGTTGTGGAATATTAATCCCACGCTATATTTTCCTTATATACCCTAACAATAAACAACTTTGATTTTAAAGGTATAGCCTATTTGTTTTTATATAAAAAGATATAAAAGTGAAATAATCATTAGGTTAATCTTATAGGAATATTAACAGATAAGTACATAAATTATAAATATATATAGAAAGCTGCAATTCAATTAACGTGTCTTTGCACCACAGATGGACAAATATTATCTCCAGTCGAGTAAACCATGACATTTTAGAAATGTATTAATTGCTTGAGAGGCGCTATCATTAGTTTTAGTTTAATTTAATGTAATTGTCACTGACTCACATGAAACTGCAGAGATAACATCAGTATTGTATATTGTATTGGTATCTTTTCTTTTCTTATTATACTGTATATGTGACTGTCTCCCGGGCTTCCAGGGGACTCACCGGTGCAGGACCGTGTCTTGCCTTTGTTCTTGTGGGTGAAGCTGGATGAAGCTCCCAGCAGGCTGCCCGGGTGAAACAGACTGCCGCCGTACTCGTGGGCCGCTGGCAGAGAGTAGCTGGGATATGTCGGGATGGGATGGTGGGTGGAGGTCGTCTGAGCGCTCATGGAGGCCAGGCTGTTCCTCAGCGGACTTGAACCCTCCATCTTCATCCCCTCCGGTAACGAACCGTGGTATTTGATAGAATCCTTCTCGTCCATTCTGGTGGCGGAGGACGAGGGAGACGTGGCCCCCGGATCCGGCGATACGTCCTTTGGTGGTGTAGGGGGGAAAGGGTACAGATGGGGGCTGGAGTGGGACGGCGGCGTTAACGAGGATGCAGAGACCGTGTTTGAGATGCTGCTGCACGGGTAGACGGCGGAGAGGCCGCCGGGGGACGCGGAGCCGGGGTGGTGCAGGTTGGGCTTGCTGAAGGGGCTGACGGCCCAGGCGTTGTGGTGGTGAGCCGACAGGGCTGGTTTCCCACCGTCCAGCCATGAAATCCCTGGGCTGTGGATGAGATGAGGCCGGCAAACCTGAGTCCCCGCCAGACGAGCTGTGAAATAATCAAACATGTATTATGTATTACAGAAATGATGACAGGCTGGTGCAACATCTAGTACAACTGTGTGGTGTTTCTGTGGCATGCAAGTTTACAATAATTTAAGGTTATGTCCTGATTTAAACGTGCAAATAATGACTAAAATCATAAACAACACATATACACCACCATTTCCTGCACAAAAAAACAAACAAAATCAGATCTAATTCGTACAGTTATCATTTTAATCTCAGGGTATATTTTACTTTAATGAGTGATACAAAATCACAAAATGTGTAGGGTAATATAAAATAAATGTGCTGTGCATGAAGGCAGAAAATGTGTTCATATTTTAATCCACATTTTAACGTTTCGTTTTTGCATGTTTGATGTTTATTGCTGAAAAATTCCAAAAATGACCTCAATGTTATCATAAGACAAACTACCGCCAAACAGTGTTTTTACAAAAAGAACAATTTTGTTCTGCAGCTCGTACTTTTCATGCAAAAAAACCCCCCAACAATAAGTGACTGTCTTTGGTACATTTATTAAAGTTTGACCCTGTGTGTGCAGCTGAGCTGGGATCTTACCGTGCGCTTGGCTGTAGGACACTCTGGCCCTGGCAGAGTTGTGGTAGTACGGGTTTCCTTGTGAGTCCAGGTGATTAAAGAAAACATCCACCTCATCTGGAGGTAGCAGCTGTGCCGTGGGCTCCATGTAGTTGTGCCCCAGGCCGGGATGGTGAGAGTCCGGGTGTTGCCCGTTCAGCACGGCGTGGTGATGCATCCATCGGGGCTGATCAGCCGCCACATCCATCTCTGTAGCGCGCTGTTTTAGAGTCGACTGATATCCAGGGAAAGGACACAGAAATATTTGTCCTTTTACGAGATCGTCACAGTGTCCATTTACAATAAAGAACTAATGCTTTGCGTGTTCTTCTGACTTAAATTCCTCTCCTCTCCTGCACATCGAGTCGAGTTTGACACTGGAAACCTGCAACAAGCAAACATCACATGTTAATGTTTTAAAAGCAGAGTTGTTGTGCAGGCGGGTGCACACACTGCTGCTGTGGTGCATGGAGTGATGCAACTTTAACATCATTTAAAAAAAATAATAATAATAATCTCCACCCACCATATTTACCACAATCACTCTTCATACTCCTCCACAGACCAATACGGTTTTATCACTAATCTTAGAAGCTTTACTCAGTGACACTAATATAAACAAGCCGTACCTTTGCCAGTATTATTTTATCCACAGCGTCCGCAGTTGGCTCACGCCTCTTTGGAAAAATGTGCTCCCTGTCTGTTTTTGGTGCTGCAGGTCGTCTCCAGTTTTCGGTTGGTGTTTGTCGGAGTAAACTCTGTCCACTGGGACTTAAAGCAACACGTAACTGTGGCTGACAGCGCTGGGCCAGGCTTGTCAAGCTAGGGGCGGAGTCTGTAATAAAGCTTTGACTCCAATTGCACACAACCTCCATGAAACCTCAGAGGCGGAACCCCCTACCAGAAAATCACAAATGCAAGATACGTTTATATCTACACTTATGGTCAGGCTTACTGGAGCCAGGCCTGTGTTGTACTTTATGGTGTTTCATGTTTAATCACAAGTGCAAAATTCACAGAAACATAAGGCTGTATAATATCATATTTATAGGTTATTTTCCTAAACTTTCCCATCTCGACTGTGACTTTATTTCCTATTAGGGCCCTTACTTGGCAAAATGGATAAATGATGAATATCTGGTAAAAAAATTATGGTTAAACAAAATGCTTTCAGTTGTCACTGCAGATTCAACACACCAACAGCATGAATAGAGCAAAAGTATTTTAATGTTATTATTGTTGTATTAACCAAAACGTTGATAAGTGAAGTTTGCGGAATCAAATCTTCAGGATAGGCAGCAGTGTCTCTCAAACAAACACTCAAATTTATCATCAGTTTCCAAATAAGCAAGAAGAAATGTTGTATAAAGATAAATGCACTGATTATGTAATTTGCACCAAGTTAATTGTTCACTCGTTTATTTTGTTTTCAGGTGAAAACAAGATGTTTTTACTGCACTTGCTTGTGATATTTAGTCTTTTTTTTTCTTTCAATAATTGGCCTGATTCCTGCAATATCTGGTCATTAAATGGCTTAAAGTTCGCTCTCTCTCTCTCTCTCTCTCTCTCTCTCTCTCTCTCTCTCTCTCTCTCTCTCTCTCTCTTTCTCTCCCTCTCTCGCTCTCTCCCTCCCCTCGCGCATGATTGACAGACAATAATTGGATAGGGAGCGCTTGCAGTCCCGACCGGCCGGCCCTGCCGCCTGCTTGACGCCGTTTCCTGACGTCAGTGCATCTTAGTAAAGAAGAAAGGGGGAAAAAAACAAAACAAACAGATTCAGGACATGAACTTTGTGTAACGCAGAGGGACCGGGAGAGGGAGACGGGGGTTGCCCGGAGTCTGCCGCAGTCCCAGCGGATGAACTCGAGGAAGGACATTGCAACTGATATTTACACTGTGGCAGCATTAATAATACATCAAGTACATCCTCCTGACCCGTGCTGTGATTTCGAAGAACAAGCATACAAGCAACGGCAAACTGTAACCAAAGTGGACTGAAGACACTGGATTAGATTAGATTAGATTAGATTAGATTAGATTAGATTAGATTAGATTAGATTAGATTAGAAATCTTAAATGTCGTCAATGAGAAAATTATTTTCCAAATACACATTGCAGTGAACTAATCAAGAAAAAGCCGACTGCACTCTATGATGAAAACCAGGACCTTGGCTGAAACTTTTTTGTGGGACTTTGTAACTCACATTCATGAATTTGAAAATCCAATATGGCAGAACCAAAAGTGTGATTTAGTTTAGTTTGGTTTCACTCTTGTATATCTTGCTGCATTTGGCCAAAACTATTGGCATGGTAACAGCCTAAAATGTCTGAATACAATCATTTCCATAGAGCCCGACCGATATATCAGCCAATATGATATCAATATGTCATCCAGTTTTATCGTTGATATTGGCCTATCATAGATAACACTATCTGTGTATATATTGTCCCATATGTGCCGATATTTTTCTATTTAAAAATAATAATAATAATATTTTTTTATTAACTGTTTATATATTTACATATAGTTTGAATGTACACATTTTTAGTGGCTTTTTCAGTTTTTTATATACAGTTATTTATAATCATTCAATTTCCAGTGAAGTTAACGCTTTCACTGCACTGTCATTTTATACAATAAAGTTGAATAGCCTATTAAACTGTAAAATACCATGCCTCCATTACATATCTTTGTCCCAAGTGTTTGATAACCACATTTTAGGGATAACTGAAAAAAATGTGTTTATGTATTTATTCTGTGTAGGCTATATATAAGCTTATCAGTGATATATTGATATAGCTTTTTTTTACTCATTAAGATCAGTATTGGTATCGGCCCCAAAAACCCAGTATTGGTCAGGCTCTAATTAGGACATTATGTCCCAAAAGTTATGATTACTGATCAGCAACGGTTTACTTAATTTTGCAGGCTATCTACAAACACTGATACTGCCACACATCAATCTGACCAATCCACATTTATTCTTTGTAATCTCAACATGAAGCTAAACTTGCAAGATTTGCGTATGTTTAAATATGAGAAATCTTCAATTTTTGCTCTGCATGCGGGAAATCCATGCAGCTGACACGCAGGTGAGCTCTGACCTGTCAAACATGGCAGCGATTAACCATCTTCCCTCTCACCTCTCCTGTAGCAAGGTGTGGGGAGGAAAATCATTACGGGGCGCTCCTTCACGTGACAGACAGGCCTGAACAGATTTGTAGATAATAAAATAATGAAGGCTAAATAAACAAACTTTTTACTACTTGTTTTGCATCCATCCAATGACATATCCTCCTATTTGTTTTCTCTTATCATGCAGCAGCACCTCCAATATATACTTAAAATAGAAGACAAGGGCCATTTTAACTGATTATATTTATATAAATCTTTTCTCTTTAAAAATCCAGAGTGCAGGCCTACTATATGAACAACTGTCATTATTTATACCGAGACAACAATTCTTATCGAGCAGCACTGAGAGGAAACACACCGTCTAAACTGAAGAAAGCAGAACATACCGGAGGGCCAAGTGTGGCAGCATTAGAGCTCATCAGCATGATAATGTGGAAATACACATGCTTTGAGTGTGAGCCCTTTTGATCTGGCCTGGCGATAAAAACCTTATCGGCAGCGAACATCCACTTCCATTTTAGGATTTGACATTAATTCAATCCGCCCTTTTTTATTGCTCTTTTTCTCACAAGAGCTCAGGAGAAAGAGAGAGGTCGTAGCACTGAGAATCTCATTAGGACTGCCATTGAAAAGGAAGTGGGTTTTTTTGTTACCTCATAATACAAACAAATAGGAAATGAAATGTCACTATAAATACTGGGGGGAAAAATGCAAAAGCTACTGCAGATGTTAATAATTGTTATTAAAAAGCCAAATTATCTTCATCACCATTATTATTATTATTATATACCCTATGTTATTTTTGGGTAGTTTTTTTAGTATTAGGTTAGTCATAGGTTAGGTTAGTTTGTTTAACCCTAACATTGCCATGATGTACTGAAATAATTATTTTCTGCACTAATAGAGCAGGTTATATTGACGTGTGTTTGTCTCCCAGGCTGAAAGGGAGAGAGAGAGTGAGCTGGTGATCCTCGGGTCCCACTGATTATAACCCATCCCGGGGTAATTTTTCATCGGTGCCGGCTAATCTTTGTTCTTTGTGAAGATAATAAATAGCCTAATCGTTATCAGCGAGCTGCTGGAGGTGTCGGGGAGAATGGGGCTGATCGGCCCGGGAAATAGGCTCCAAAGTGCCGTGGAATAAATGGCATTTCTTATCTCTCCCTCCCAGATTATCGCCGCCTTTTCAAACCAACAAATACATCTAATGCAGGGAATGCATCATTTACTGGTCCAGATCTGTGTGGATGATTGATAGATTGATAGATAGATATAGGATGGGGGTTTGGGGGGCGTGTTAGCTATTATTTACAAGTTTAATGTTCTGCATGTGCAAAGTCTTTATTCTGTGTGTTTAGACTGCATAAATACAGCTCGCTTTCCCATTATTTTTTCCAGGTTATCTGCAAGAGCCATCTGAGGTTCCGGTGCTTTGTTGATGTATCACGCATCTTTATTTCTTTCATGTCGGATTTGACTGGATAAGAGTTAAACAGACTCAGCCGCTTCCACCCAGGCACAGAAATATATTTGAATTTCTTTTTTTTTTTTTTCATGTGTTGGAAATTTTGCACATAGAAAATGTGAGCCATTATTAAGCCAGGGGCCCAAGTTAGATTCACTTGATACTTGAAACTCATAGGCCAAGTAGTGTGGAATTAATTTTATTTATTTATTATTTTTTATCTTAAATCAGCACATTGTTTGGTTATATGGTTGCCATATTAAATCTTTCATTAATAAAACAGTAAAGATGATTTTGATCAGGCCACCAAACTCTAAAAAGACTAAAGCCTTATTATAAGCCTCATTATCATCATTATTATTATTATGATAAGCCCATATATCTTATATTTTTTAAATTAAAATTGCCTTTAAACATCTGCAAACCAAATTTCACTAAAAGAAAAAGGGGGAAGAAAACTGTAATTTAGAATATATATCAAGTTCCTGCTGTACATTGAAATAAGATAAATAAATTAATAATAAAATCACTTCATGAATAAGACATCAACATAGTGCTGATAAAAATGTACCTTTTTCAAGATGCAAAAGTTCCACACAAATGTTGTAGTGCCTCACCAAAAGAGATATATATATATATATATATATTAAATCAGTGTCCTGTTAGGCATAAAGAATGAAGAGGAACGTATTTACTGTGGTGTTAAACCATTGTGCATGAGTGTGTGGGGAGTGACCAGAAAAGGTATTTTTCCAACATATACAAACTGGATGCTTAATAACTTGGCAGCTGCAGCAGCCCTGGGTGCTGCTGATGGTCTCCAGGGTAACGCAGATAACAGTGCACTCATTTTCCATATCTTACAGTCTATTATATTCAAGGATTAGTTCTCCTTCCCGAAAAAGGTCAAACATAAAGTCAAGCCAGCCAGGAGTGCTCCTCCTCCTCATCCTCCTCCTTCTCCTCCTCCTCCTCCTCCTCCTCCTCCTCCTCCTCCTCCTCCTCCTCCTCCTCCTCCCCCTACAGTGACAGAGCATTTCCCATTTTTTCATATTATCTAGTTAGACCTGTGTGATGACCTTTGCTGACATGCATTGGTAGATGCAAACCCCCCACAACAGACAACAAACCTCCCTGAATTTTCCTTTAATATTCCCCTAATTACTTATTCTATGTTTGTGGTGATCTTCTTTATGGTTTATCTCCTGTACCATCACCACATACTATTCCTGTAGTATAATTATTTTTTGTGTTACTCTTATGTTTTATCCATCTAAATTCACAGTTCCTTCACCTCTTTTATTCACTGTGACCAAACATAGTTTTCTCTTGACTCAAGAGAAAAAACAAAGATTTGATCATATAATATCAAATCAGACATGCAATATCTTAATCCTTAATCAGGCTGAAATTCTGGGATATCTATCTATAATCCAGGGACCACACTCACAAAACTTAGTAAGACTATAGCCAATAATGGGCTGTTAATGTAACAGAGGATAAACTCCCTAAAAATAAGCAGCATGTCAGTCATGACTAACTTTTTGAGTGATTCTCAAAATATTTTAGGGCTAAAAGTGTATTGAATCTGAAAGAAGTTAGTGGAAGTCCAGATGATCCTAAACTGATTTAATGTTAAATTAATTTTATGTATGTAATGTAATTATATTTATCATTATTATTTTTAATTCAATTTAAGTGAACTTAAATACATTTATTTGAACTTAAATACATTAATTTGAATTTAAATACATTTAAATGCTATTCATTTAATTTGCATATGTGATGATAATTTTTATTTTTTAAATTTAATTTCTAATTTAATTACATTTGTTTTGATTGAATTTCATGTAACTTGATATAAGTTAATTGAATACAATGTTTTAATATAATGTAGCCTAATTCAATTTACATTTTAATTCAATTTAAATTTAATTAAACTTAATTATTTTTAGATGTGCACTTTGATTAAATTGATATATTTGTTAATGGACTTTAATCAAATAAAATATATTTGATTTAATTTAAAAACAACTTTTAGCCCCTTTAGAAGGACCCCTGATGGTTAGACTTGGTGAGCATGGCCCGCTCTGCTGCAGATCTGAATAATCAGGAGGACAGTGACACCTAGAGGAGAAGATCTCTTCATCCTCAGAAACTGACAGGAGAAGATGCAGCTGGAGTCTTCCAGGTGTGTTATCTCTCTGTTCATTTCTCAACAGAACTACAGATGACACATCTTTGATTTAGGCTATTTTACATAAAGACTCTTTCTGTTGGCACCGAGGGACTTTGAGGCTAGAGGTTACAGCTTATTCTTTTCAAGAGAGAAAGCATGCTCCCTCTCCTTCCTGCTTTTTGCTCCAGATTACATACAGTCAAGTGACAAATTAAAGGAATATTCTGAATAAATGCTTCCAGGGCTCAGAAACATAGTGCTCATTCCTCCAGAAGAGTTCAGATACTTGTAGTCAATTCCAAGGCGTGCTGAAGCTCGCAGTCTTGCATCTTTATTTTTTAAACTGTACTCATGTACATATCAGTGAATACAGACATATATACATTTCATGGCTCAAGACAAACCAATTATGTGATCAATGATCTCAACCTTTGTGGAACCAACTGTTTTCCAACATGGAGAGTGCGTAATGTATATTTTGTATGATGTCTTTTTATATGAGATGTCCTGTTTGTACATTTTTGTTAGTTTTTGGTGTTTATATTATACAGTATTGTTTTTTTATATATCTTCCTGCCCAGAGACTGCAGATGTAAATGAGCTATATAGCTAACTCTGGATCAGTGGTCATATTGTGCTTTGCCCCTGTAAACTAAACTAAACTAAACTAAACTAAACTAAACTAAACTAAATTACTGTTACAGTTGGTTTACACACATCTCACTGAAGGTTGAAAAGAGTGTTTGTTCAGTCTAGAAATGATCCAGAGACACACCAGTATCTTTTGAATGTCTCTTGATCTCTTTTCATCCTGTGTGCAGTCTTGAGAGGATCTTTAGTCATTAGAGGTCAAAGGTTCACCACGTCACTTCCTGCCCTGAGAGCAGCAGGAACTGAAAGTTTACAACACCTTGTCACTAACAACCTGTCAGTCAAACTCAGTTTCACCGGAGCTGTCCAGGGAGTTGTAGAATTCAAAACACTTTTTCGCCCCCTCAACCTGTGAGTTTTCATCGATTTCAGACATTGTGCCTTTATTTTGTCTATGTGTGAATCCAGTTCCTCTGTGTGTGTGTGTGTGTGTGTGTGTGTGTGTGTGTGTGTATGTGTGTGTGTGTGTGTGTGTGTGTGTGTGTGTGTGTGTGTGTGTGTGTGTGTGTGTGTGTCTGTGTGTGTGAGAGTGAGTAAGTGTGTGTCTGTGTGTGTCTGTGTGTGTGAGAGTGAGTAAGTGTGTGTCTGTGCTGGTGATTAAGTGTGCACATGTGTGTGTAGTAAGGACTGTGTGACAAATTGTGTGTTAACTGGCCAGAAAAACATCAGCTCCACATTGTCACTTGATGATTATATGTTCTCTTTCCTTAAGTGTGACATGAAACAGCTATAATTTTGATAAAAGTGTATTTTACACAGTTTACATCCATTTTCCAAAGCTGTATTACACGTATAATTTGGTATTTTTATGGTTTTATCATTACAACAAAATTTTAGATATAAGAAACATATCTTGTAAAACATTTTGTTGTCATTGGAAACCTTGAGATTATTCCTCAAAATTTCAGTTTAACTTCTCTGGCTTTGAGTTAAGCTTGTCCGCACAAAGTGAGTTAATACCAATGGAGCGGAGTGTCTGTACGGTTGAAGTGGACGAGTTGTAATTTCCTTCTTTAAAGGATCGTAGGAGTGTTGAATATAAGTTTTAGAGGCTTAATAATTACAATTCATACATACTAAATGTTTGTGCAAACAGTTTAAGGCAGTCATTTATTTCTGTATGGTATGAAAAACAACATCTATCCGCATTCATTTTTATCAGTGCATGTTGTCATGTGGTGATGTGTAGTAAAAGATAGGTTCACAATTTTAACTTACTGATTATTAAAAGATCCCTTCAATGTAAGTGACAGGCAACCAAATCCACAAGGCTCATGTTATACACATTTCAGCAAAAAGGCAATCACTAAAGTCTTGTTTCAGCACTTCAGACCGTTGTTTCACAACATTATAGGACCCTTTGTGCACTGTGATGGTTTTACAGTTGGATATGAAGCCGTGATATGCAGGATTCTGTCAATCATATTAAAGACCATGTCCTATTTAGGTGTTAATCCTGTAGATATTTCTTACATCTTTTGCAGTACGGTCAACCACAGTCAGAGTTTGAGGCCCAGTTGTTAGCTTTCCCTGTAGCCACAGTCCCCTTTACATGCAAAACATGTATTTAAAAGTGAATCCAAAGACAATATAAACCTCAGCAGTCTGAGTTAGTAAAATAAAGTTCACAGTTAGTGTCTTTTTTCTTCTTTTTTTTTTTAGAAAAAAGAGAGAGAGAATGGCAGATAGTCTTCCTGTATAGCAGCAGTGGGAGCCTTGTATCAAAAAGAGGGAATCTGGCAATAAAATAACTAACTCTGAAAGATTGAACTGACTTGACTCATTTGGCCAACGGAAGCCTCATATTAGCTTCAAATAAACTTTTAAATGCAATTTTGGACAGAAGGAGGACTGTGGATTTTGTCCCCTATCACTTACATTGAAAAAGCGTTATGATGGAGGAGGAATGAGGGTTCAACTGGGAATTTGACTGTTGTTTTAGGACAGAGTTGAAAAATTGTGAACCTGTCCTTTAAGCACAGATTGATTTGAAAAAGTGACCTCACAGCACAAATGTAGCTCTGACCAAAAGTAAAGCGGTGATTGCAATGATTTTCACTGTGATGGATTATACAGTACAAGCATGTTTCTATTGTCTGCTCATTCACACCATGAATGAGTGGAAACTAATCACCATAAAAGTTGACAAAGTACATCCAAGTTCCATAAAAACACAGTGGCATGGTAAAATAATAGATAGTGATGTAGTGATTTTGATATACAATTTATGATCTTTTAACTCTTTAAACAGGATGAAAATGGAAAACATGACATGAAAATGAGCTCAGAAAGACAAACATCGTCCCCTGCTTTTCTATATGTTTTCTGTCAGACTATTTTATTCCATGTTGCATTCAGGAAACACCACCTAGCTTGAACTCCACCAGCAACTAAAGCAAATAAGTGATGTCCAACCTTTACATTATCTAAACGTTGTATTTTTGTTTACGCATGCACATCAGTGTATGTCTATGTGTGCGTGTGCGCATTCATGCAAGCATTGTTTCATGTTTTTGTGTTCAATCTGTCTCTGATCCATAGTGATTGTGAGTCTCTAAATCCCCCGACTTTCCTCCTCCTGTGACGAAATGTCTGCTACTTTGCTTAAGCTGATTCTCAGAGCTAACCCATTCTGCCTGTCACACACACACACACACACACACACACACACACACACACACACACACACACACACACACACACACACACACACACACACACACACACACACACACATGCACACACTCACTCACACATACACAAAACATAATCTCACAGCATTTGAAGGAATTCACTGCGCCCTGTATTTGTTCAAAGCGAGGATACTGTAGTCATGAGACTGCAGTTACAAGATGTGTGTGCGTCTGTTTTGTCACTCTGCCACAGCTCTGCAGGTGCACGAAAGAAACACAACTGACCATTAGGCTGCTTTACCACATCCTTCATACTGTAGCACACACACACACACACACACACACACACACACACACACACACACACACACACACACACACACACACACACACACACACACACACACAAATGCGTACACAGCGTGCATGTTTGTTGGTTTATTGATTGTGAAATGTTTTGGTGGTATTTTACGTGGATTATGATGAGCTGCTTCTGACCTCCTGCTGCTTTCCTTTCATGTGTGTTTGTGTCAGTAGGTATTATCAGATTAGATAATCCTTTGATTTGAGAAACAGAGTCTGCCTGATCATCATTTTAAATCTCTACACCTTCCCTCCTGCGATTTTCTCCCTCTTCTTATTATCATATTATTGTGACATTTTGGTTGAATGTAATGGAAACAGCAACCACAAGTAAACTGAGGAGGAAAAACTGCTTATTGAGCATCATCACATGTTACTGTTGTGGGCACACGTTTACATTGTTGTTTGATAGAAATTAAAATTAATAATACAGTTATTTTTGAATAGGGACAAATTCAATTTAAAAAAACCTTTAAACTGACACATGAATGAATCTTTACATAATGATATGTCATGAACAGCTACATGGTTGAACAGCTTTGATCTGCTTGCTCAACAGTGAACACATTTTTTTTTTTTTTTAACCTTTTAGGGCCAGTTGAAACAAGTTGGTGAGCAAGACTGATATATAACAAACATGTGAACAAATAGTTAGCTATTTACACATCCAGGAGATACATGGAAACATTAGCATTCATTTGGAGTTGTGTTTCTGGCCGCTAGGCAAAGTTAAGTCCAATATTCACTCTCCTTTCAGCTTTGTTTTTGGTCTCCACTGTTTCATGAGAAAAATATCTGTTTCTTTAGCTGCAAAATGCTGCACTGACCCCCTAACTCCCTAACTTTCACTGTGTGCTCTTTGGTGCAGCTGGTGTACAGTGGGGTTTTTGTTGCTTTTGCAGAAAAAAGCTGTTTGCTTCTGTTGAAGATGGTGCTGATGAGGGCGGTGAGAATTACCCAGAACATTAAAGTTGTAGATGGTGAAACCAAAACAATGTGATAGAAGAAGAAGATAGCTTCATGGAGCTTAAGGCTGTGATAAATCTGTGTGGTCATCACTATAAGCAGCACCTTAGTCATGTGATCTTTTGTTAATATAAACATATGATTATAATTGCTTTAAAGAATCTTTAAGGTAATAAATCCTTTACCAGTAGTCACTAGCAGGCTAAATTGATCCAACTTTTTGAGCTTTTAACAAAACAGGGAAGCATATAGTCACATAAATCATGAATGACGTCAGTGTGTAAAAATGTGCAGAACATCATTTGAATTTAATTAATTAAATCTGCAAGGAAATGCCAATAAGGGGAAAAGGTGTTGTACCAGGAAGTGTTCTGCTCTGACGAGTATCACATGACGGTGTGAAAACTTCAAAGCTTTGACAACATTTGACAGAATTTTAAGGCTTATGCAAGCAAAGGAAAAGATGTGGGGCAATCCAGCCAGAGTACAGACACTGGAAACTGGCCTTTAATGTTATCTGCACTTTCAGACTATCTGGATTGTCGTTCACAGTCATGGGTGAGGTCTCACAGTGTACTGTTGTGATCTGATTATTTTGTTTTTACTGAATTCCAATGAGCCCAATATCAAAGCACTGATCATTCATGTAATCCAGCATTATCTCTGCAGTGTCACATGGGTGTGTGGCAGCTATTATCTACAACCACAGGGAAAATTTTGATATACGAATCAAGCAAACAAGACAAAGATGCTGCACATATGTGTTGATAATCATAAATATTTTAGTTTCTTAAAATATTTTCAGTGATCCAGAATAACACACAGAGTCTCTAGTGCCTCCAACCCCTCCCCTACAAAACCGTCTGACCTACACTTCTTGTGCAGACACAGAAATGACAAGAGATGGAGTGAGGCCTGCCACATGGCGCCTTCTGTGTTCTCCCTCCTCTCCCCCCTCCTCACCCCAGCTACTCACCACATCAGGATACACTTGTTCTGGTGAATTCCGGTTTCAAACGGAACGCTGTCTTGCTCTGTTTTTCTGCAGGACCAGTATCATAAGCAGGCACATATACTGTCTGTCAGTGGCCCTGTGGTCAGGGAGGGGAGCCTCTAACGGCCTGTTGTACACACACACCTTTGAAACCTCGCCCGCTCCTGCTTCCTCCCCTTCCTCACCCTTGACAGCCCACATGCACACCCTTATCACTCTGAGAGCAGATTAAAGACTGAAAAGTTCCTTCCACTGCGGGCAGCTAACTTCATCACCTCCTGTTTCTGTCATGTAGTCACATCATGAAATCCTTTTCTGCCTCAGGCACACTGCTGGATTGATATTCTTAATATCTCACATTAAAACAGTGGTGTCAAGTTACATACACATAATTTAAATTTTTCAAACTGCTCTCATTGCAGGCCGGTTCTGTCCTTTGACCTTCAACCTCAAGTATGGCGCCCCCAGTGTTGAAAGTAGGCGCTACTATCTGATTTTTAATTTGAGGTTCACTGACAAAAAATATGAAATAAGCCAGTGTTCTGTCTCTGGCTCTGTGATATGACGTTATGAGAAATACACTTATCAGTCTCAGACATCAGAGCCATTGAAAGAAAGAAGAATTTTACTGCAACACATTTCTATAATTCATTCACATATGACATCATTTACCATCTCACCCATCAGCTTTCACACAAACACATTGTGTTTGACCCAGTTATGGTCTTTGATTGTTTATTTTCATGCAGAGCACAATATCTATTGTTCTGGCATTCCTATACACAGAGTTTTTCTGTCTGTGTTTGCAGCGGAGTTTCTCATGTGAAAGTCTCAGGGAGGCTAATCACTCTCCTGATTTACTCTTTGCTAAGCAACATTGCCACCTGCTGTTCAACAGACATAGACTGGCTTCTACAGGCTAAGCAGCCATGATGACAAAAGCTGGGCCTCTTACAGCTCACCTGTAAAACTGGAAAAGGTATTGCCCTATATGAAATATCCTGTCCTATCGTGTATTTACTCTCTGGTGTGTTCTTGGTCTTCACAGATCCAGTCTGTAACTGAACTAAATCGTTGAAAGCACTGGAACTCCATGTTTGCTAAAGAGATAATCTGAAGTGTTTAGTGAAGTCAGACTCGACTTTTACACATGACATTGTCAGTATTTACACTTAGTGAAACTTAATCAGTAGATGATCAATGAAGTTAACCAAAACGTAAAGTAATGGATATGGATTGATGGGTGGTTATCACCTGGATAGATACATGATTTGACCAAGAAACTAAAATAATGTTTCTTAAAGAAGCCATGTGGGCATTTGGTTTTTGATCATAAAATCTGTTGATTTGTTCTGACCAACCTGTCTCTTCAAACTGGCCTGTGCTTTAAGCGATACTCCTACAAAAACTGTTTGCCCCTGGGGGTATATAGGATGTTACCAGCATACAATATAAGGGTCAACAGTATTGTATAAAAATGAGGTTGGCATCTGTTTTCAATCTGATGTTTCCTTTGTGGCACACAGAAATGAATAACATGGGTCACAGGGGAATTTCCCTTAGAGGAGCGCAGAGCTTCGCAGAGGGATGTGCTGGCTAACCGCTGCCCAGCCTGGGCTTCCGGCTGTGGGGCAGCAGAGTATGCCGGTACCCCTCACACCCTGCAGCACTGCCACTATCACCCACTCCAGACACTGTGCCAGGATACTGTGGTGACACAACCCTGGGCCTCTGTTCCTCCCTTGTCAACAAGACTGATGGATGCAGAGAGGAGGAGAGGAGAAAATAAGGAGGACTGATTGATATTTAATATGACTGTACAGGGGCAGAATAAAAAAGGAGGAGAGGATTAAAAACTTCTAGGATATGATTATAGAAAGACGGAGTGAATGAAAGAAAAAGACTTTAGTGTGGATGACTTAAAACGACAGAGGAGTTACGAGTGATTTATTTTCATATCAGTGATGACATGAAGTAAGTCTTTTTTAGTGATTGTGCAGTATTTAAGAGGTTCATTGTCATTCAGCACATTTTGTAACTATTTTTCAAACAGAAGTTTAGTTAGGCTCAACAGGACAACATCAAACTCATTTTAGATTGATCCAGTCAAGATTTGACCTGCTTTTACCTTTTACCTTGAGCCAAAATAAGCCTTTTCTCTGAGTCTCCAGTAAGATCTTGAGCCACCAGGGGGCAGAACATGGAGCCTCACACACACACACACACACACACACACACACACACACACAAAGAGCAGTCACACTGACAAAATCAAATGAGAAAGCTGATATGTATAATGGCTTATATGGGTGATTAATCTTGATTACGTACTAACTATCTGCTGTGTGTGTGTGTGTGTGTGTGTGTGTGTGTGTGTGTGTGTGTGTGTGTGTGTGTGTGTGTGTGTGTGTGTGTGTGTGTTTGTGTGTGTGTGTGTTAGCATATGTGTAAGACAGAGAAAAGGGGAAAAGAAGCCTGATGGTGCACACCAATAATTAAGGCGGCATGATCAAACTGTCTTCAATAGAAGTCTCTTTATGAAGTCAAGCACATCATGCACCTCCCGATCTACTCAGAGGACCACTGAGTCTCTTGTGTGTGTGTGTGTGTGTGTGTGTGTGTGTGTGTGTGTGTGTGTGCGTGTGTGTGCGCACATGAATACAGGCATGTCATGTACAGTGTGTGTTTAAGTGGTGTATGTGAAATACCGTGGCTGGTCGAGAGTTTGCCTGCAGTGTGTCTCTGTGTTTAGAGTCTGTTGAGCCCCTCAGGCCTTCAGCCCCCTTACCAGTTAATAATAGACACCCTGCTTGTTGGAGAGACTGACAGCTCATTGTGAACGCTGCTAAAATAGGTGCAGCCATTCAAACACACACACACACACACATACTCACTGATCATCATACGCGCACGGCCAAACTGAGCACTCACACACCAACTCTAAACTCCCAGAAAAGCCTCTGTGAAGCACAGCCAGAGAGGGAGCCGCCTGCCTGACGCCAAGTCCTAAAAGCAGGTGAGTGTGTGTGTGTGTGTGTGTGTGTGTGTGTGTGTGTGTGTGTGTGTGTGTGTGTGTGTGTGTGTGTGTGTGTGTGTGTGTGTGTGTGTGTGTGTGTGTGTGTGTGTTTGGCATGATAGTTCTGGGCTGTAGATGGTCTGGGGTATGATGGCAGGATAAAGCTCCCAATGGTTGGCATCAGTGTGTCAGGCGGTCAGGAGGTGAGAAAAATGGCTTCTCCAAAACTGGGCTTCTCTCTATTGAGTGTCAAACGCTTTGACTCTATTTGAACACAGTTGCAGGTAGAACACAGGAGCCTGTGAGTAGTCAGAAAAGGTTTTTTAAAATCCTTACCATCTTTCTGCTATATGAATGACATTATTACAACTGTTAGAGTCACGTCTGCAGGGTCACCCCGACCTCTTAACCTCAGCAAGCTAAACATACTGTATATTGTCTCATGATGTTACTTGATCTAAAATACATGTGGGCTCTTGCAGACAGTACATGTTTTAATGGGTCAAGGAGCTTAGACAGGAAGGGATACATGCAAAGACTTAGTCCATGCATGCTTGGAAAATCACTATTCTATCCTGGTAATTAATTAAAGTACCACAACAATTTGGATTTTTGTTTTTTTTTTCAACAAAAAAGTTCAACAAGCAGTATTTGCAATATTGGTGTATTTCTTTGGGGGTTTTTTCAACAAGAAAGTTCAACAAGCAGTATTTGCAATATTGGTGTATTTTTTTGTTTCAGTGTTATGGAGAAACAGTATAAATGTATTTGTTTTTACAGAAAGAGGCAATGAACAAAACAAAAATGTACTATGGAGTGTAGCTTTAAACTGTCTGCTAGTGAATGTTTAAACATAATTTTTTGTGCATTTTTTCTTTTATCCTATTAGCTGCCATCTGCATGATAAGTGACATGAAAGCTGCTGTGAATAGTGATGTCCAGACAGTGTCTAAAACATCTAGCAAGTGATTGTCAATGCAAACAGGTTTTTCATCTGTGACTAACTTGATTATTACAGTCGTCTACCATGCAGCACATTTTCCAGTGAGACCTATCATCTTTGTCTTTAGGATGGCCCAACAATGTTCCGGGGTCTTGTCTTCATCTCTACTCTCTTGAAAGAGTAGCGCTCTCCAGTTCGTCCGTCAGTCAGGATGTACCATGTACCCCAGTAGATACCGTTAGTCACCCCACTGTAACGCCCACGGTAATACTGTCCATTCAGGTTAGCTGCCAGGCAGGCATCAAACCACCAGCCTGCACCATAGTACTGACCACAGTTTCCAGCTGCGTAACGGTCATTGTCTCGGTCAGAAGTGCTGAAGGATCTGCCATCATGGTTGTAGCGTTTGCTGTAGCTCAAGGCATTTCCTGCATCACCAGAGTACTCCCGAGCTGTCAGACGATACCTGGAAGCCAGAGAGAGAACATCTGTGAAGATTATGAGTCTTTATGTGTGGACTATATGGTAAAGGCTGAGTGAATAGTGTTTTATACTCATTTAATCCACCTGGTAAATTCACAAAGCATAATTCCATAAACAGAGGAAGCCATAGAGGAGTAAATGGGTCAGATCTAAGGATAAACCATCTTAAGATCCTAGAGGTTTTAGCTTCTAGAAAGGTTTCTGGACCATCCTTGCCATCAATTTCAAGTCTCTACTGGAGAGATGAACAGCATTTTTCAAACTATGATTGAGGGTGAACTGAATGCAGATTTTGCCATAATGACCTTCCTGACACAACCATTCTCTCTTTTGTTTAAACTAGAGCTACCTCCAGTCATCTAATGCAGAAATTGTGCGTTTGCACCTGTGTCATATGCTTCACCTCTGTGCCTCTGAGGCTACTTTGAAGTTGTTATAGGTGGCGTGGCGCTTCTGGTGGTGCCAGTCCTCCAGCTCAATGCGTAGTTGGTGTTGGCCAGTGGAGGTGAGCGCACACAATGCAGCATTTCCCAGCCAGTGTTCTCCCTGCGGACTACCAAAGCCTTCCCGGTATTCCTGCCATGTCCTGTTGAAGTCCAGCGAGCCGTCCTGACGATTCTGGATCACTGTCCACCCACCACCCGCCGTCTCCATGTCACATTTAGCCTGCGCCAAGACAAAGACTTTGATATTATAAAGCCTAGATTTCACTGATCCACAGATAGCATACACATCTCTAAAAGAAGAAGAGTGGAGTGGGGGTCCGTTTGTGTGTTTTATGAGTGTGGTTGATCTGAAATACCTCCAGCGCTGGTCTGTGCAGGTCAGGCTGGATGGTGTAGATGCCATTCTCTTTGATCCCGAGCTTGTAAATCTCTGCACAGTCCTGAGGATGCAACCTTTCCAAGGGGGCAACTGAGAACCACAGTACATTTTTATTCAACTAATTCATCCAAATATCATTGTAGCATTTGAATTCAATTATACTTTAAGGACAGGTTAACATTTTTCAGGTTTGTCTTAACTATAATCACATGCCCATATGTACATTGAATGTGTTATGGATCTGTAATTGTTCATCCTGTCCACACTAGTTGTAGAGAGATCTACTTCGAATGCAATTTAGAAATGAAATAAGTAATTGAGACAAAATCTACAACCGCTGTTTAATGCATGACAGCTCAGCCAAACCTATTATAAGGTTTCAGCAGTCAAATTAAGTAGTGCTCTTCCAAAATGTCTATGTCGGTACTACCGAGTATTGATTCACGTCAAATCTAACGGTGCCAAATTTTGGTACATTCAGACTCATCATTCTGGAGCGGAACGTACGCGCTGGGCACATGCCAGAATGGGATGTTGTGTCCTGTGTGCAAAAATTATTTTTAGTCCATGCTCATGGGTGCAATACCGCCGGCAACCAGCAGTGACATTTGTCGAGAAATCTCATGAATATCATTACGCCTACTAAACAGTCATGGTGTCACCATTTGTAACGCTATAATAGCGCTAAAACTACACAGATACATTGTGGGAAAACAGTGCTAACAACAGAAACACATGTGTGTGTGTGTGTGTGTGTGTGTGTGTGTGTGTGTGTGTATCATATTTACACTGTATATATTTTTCTCACATTTTCTCTCTAATAATTGCACCCTTGATATTTATAATAATATCTTTATTTTACATTTTTTGTGTGTGTTAAAGTTATCTTTATCTTTGCTGGACAGGTACCATTAAAATTTCACTACACATTGTACTGTGTATAATTGTGTTTGATAATTATAGTCTATTTTTAAGTGTTCATATTTTCATACGTTTAAATAGTTTTTAAAATGTTCAAAATATATAGGCAAAAATATTTAAATTAAGAATTTGGGGACTTTTTGGGTTGATACTTCAGGAGTTACAGATTTAGAGTAAAGTGCCGAAATGAAATACAGTTGAGTACCGATACCGAACAGCGGGTACTGGTACCGGTACTGGTAACGGTTCAAATGCAAAAGGGGATTGTGTGTGTGGGTGGAGGATGTGGTTAAATCTTCGGTTTTGTACTGAAGATTTTGTTTGTCTGTCCTGTATTCTTATGTGTACGTGTATAGATATATACATAACTCTGTATGTGTGTGTGTGTGTGTGTGTGTGTGTGTGTGTGTGTGTGTGTGTGTGTGTGTGTGTGTGTGTGTGTGTGTGTGTGTGTGTGTGTGTGTGTGTGTGTGTGAATATGTATGTAATTATGTATGCTTTAAGTTGTTAAAATCAATAAAGACATTGTTGGGGGAAAAAAAGATGAACTTTGGAAGACTGCTGAAGCTAATATAACCTTTAACTTTGGAATCGATTTTTACAATGAACAAAGATTGTGGATTAGAAAGGGATCTGTGTTATAGACAAGATGATTTATTACAGGGACCAATACATTTTTTAATGCCTTGGGCTTGTGAGTAATGTTTTAAGACAGATTTGAAAAAAATGAACCTGTCCTTTAATTTCCTCACCTGTGGGAGGATTTTGTGTGATGCTCCTCAGGAAAAGCAGCAGGTCTTTCTCCCCCTCTCTTCCCACGGCTACACTCTCTGTCATCCCAGAGAAAGATTATGTTATCAGTAAAACACATCACTGTCGTCAGGGGCTGAAAATAGAGGCTTTGTCTTTGTGTACTGCACAGAGGGGTTCCAAATTGCACGATAACTCTGTAAGGATTCTTCACATCAGTAGCCATACATTGTGTGTGTCTTTGTGTGCACGTACACAGTTTTTCTCATCCTTCTCTGCACAGTTAAATTCCTATGCACTCACCTATGACCGACACTTAGCAGGCCTCATTGAGGTTCTGTTTACTATGTGTGGGGGAGTGACTGTGCTGGCATTTGTGCATTTGTGTGTGCGCACATTTGTCTGTGTGTTGCAGAGGTGGGGGATATAAATGTGTACTACTCACCCAGTCGTTTGGCCATTGCCCCAAGGGCCTGGCTGTGACAGTGGAGGTCACACTCTGTCAGCACAGCTGCCATTAGAGCCAGGATGGCCCCTAGAGAGTTGCTCTCCTGGGCCCCGTGACTCCAGGGGCCACCTGTTTCCTGGAGAGAGTGCATGCAGCGCTGCAGCTGAACTAGACGCTCTTTGACACCTCCGGCCTGCAATGACATTGCCCACAGGTACTCTTTAATAGTAACACAAATCAGAAATTACATCAGCAATCAACTCATGGTTAAACACTTCTAAATCCTCTTTATCCTTCAATAATATTTCATATCTCTAAGCTTGAAATAAAATGGTTCTGTGTTTTTAAGTATCAGAAAATGAAGCTTTGCATGTGCTTTATCATGCATCCACAAACAAAACTCTCACAAAGCTCACTGACATGTTTTGTGTCAATCTGTCTTTTACACTTATGTCAGCCGTTGTAATCGTGCCCCTCACACACCTGTTGCTGCATGAGCTCAGCACAACCATATGATGAGGACATTTTTAAAGCAGACCTAATTTTATCCCTTCTCCTTTGATTGCTGACTGTCATTGCTCCATGGCTGTTAGGTGGTGCCAAGTTTAGTGTGACAATTGTCCCATGAGAAAGGGCAGGCTGGCCTGCTCCTGATAGTACGCTGCTCAGTCTCCCTGGCACACGTGAATGAAGAGACAGGGTCTTCATTCAGGGTCATCTTCACCTTCATGAAGTGTTTCTGAGCCATATGATTGTTACTTGACAGAGAAATATCATTAAAAGTTGCATTATCTGGCTTTCCTCAGAATAACATTTTAAAATTTGTAAGATGGAAACAAGAAATCTTTTTAGGAAAAGTACAGTCTGTATAACCTGTCACTCACCTTAGGCTGAACCTGGGGGTTATCATGCCTGTTCTCCACCTTCCGAGGAGCATCTGAGATGGCTGGAAGTGAAACCCTCACTCTGCAGGTTGTTGTCCCAGTTTGACCCTCACAGGCCCCGGTGCCTGCTCCCACTCCAGTCCCAGGCGGGATGGGTGCAGCCACCAGACTGTCCCTGCAAGGAGGATGTGTGCAAGCTGGAGATGCCTCTGAGGAGAGCAACACTCCCACATACAGTGACAGCAGAAGAAGCATACCAAGAGAACCGAGTGGAATCATGGGAAAATGGACAGATGTATTTTTTAAGTCAAAAGCCGACCTGTCTTTTACTCTTGAGCAGAGGTCCAGCAGTGGTCCTTCCTCTGCGCTGTAAGTTGTTTGTCCTGTTGTTGTTGATGAGTCTCTGTAAACTTCCACTTTGCTTTCTTTCACATTTCAGTAAGTGCTTCTTCAGGTCGTAAGTGTTTGCTGACCCTTCCTTTTTGTTTAGATTTTTCTATTGTTGTCCTTGTCTGTCTTGTTTTTTGCTCTGTGCGCTTCTCTCATCCTCTTCTTCTTTTTTCCCCCCTCAGTTCATCTCACTCCCAGTCCTCTTCTTTCTCCTGCTCTCTCTCTGTTTGTGAGGTTGCTTTGGCTCAGATTCCTAGATAACTGCGGCACTCTTTGCTGTCTGACACAGACTAATGCACCCACCCCCTGATACACACACACACACACACACACGCACACACATACACACACATACACACACACACACACACACACAAACACACACAAACACACACAATCTGTGCATCTCCTTAGCTCATCTCATTCCCTTGCTCGTGGACTCCCACACAGCAACACATAGACATGCACGTCTACACCCAGAACATGAGTAAAAAACACATATGCAGTGTGACATTATGCACAGTTTCTGAACATATGAACCACTTTTTCACAGATTAACAGATCTTTTTTAATGCTTTGGAGGAGCTCTTGGCCATCCTCTGTGATAATACCTGCTTTTTTTCCCGTTAGAGTAACATTTTTTTCCCTCTCAAACTGTCCATGCTCATTCCCATCTCAACCTTACCGATCAACATGCATATACTGCAATGTTTGCAGAGATAGAAATGCAGCAGATGCTTCAAGTATGTGGCTCCTTTACTCTTGTGGACCGTTTTCCTGCTTACACCCCTTTTGTGTTGCAGTATTTGTATTTACAAACTGAGTTCCAAAGAGGCTGTAAAAGACTCGACATTCAATAGGTGCAAGAAGGCAGGAATTCCTCTATAAACAGAGTCACCCCCAGAGCCATCCCAGTCATCAGGATCTTGCAGAGGCACACTCCCACTAACAAGATGCACAAACATACACTACACAGCACAGACACAAAATCAAGATGAGATCATTCTTGTGGCTCCGTCTTGAGAAAATAACCTCCTTATGTGCATAATAGCTCTGTGTACTCCTAAAAATAAGTTTGTGAGTTTACACGAGGATTTTAAAGACTCACCAATGTTAAGATTTGGGATCCTAATTTTAAATTGTTAAATTCACATATTTATAGTTTATCTTTAAAAAAATGATCAATGTAACACTGAGAATATGGTAAACAATAAGATCTCTACAGCTGCTACAGTTCTGAATCTCTCTTGTAACATTTTTATTTGTTTAATTTTTCATGTAATAGTTTATTATCAGATCATTTTCATCTGTTGTTGGTGGCCAGATGTTTAAAAGGCATCATCAAAATATAATAAAACAATACCTCATAAAATTAATATATACAGCATCATCAACATCATACTCATAGTGATGTTAAACTAACAGAAACATATTAAGGGACACGCATTTTCTCATTATATCTCAAATGTACTTTTTATGCTTGCAACTCAGAAAATTAGTTTATGTACATTTAAGGCCTGTAGTGATGGGATCTTATGACTTGACAGAGGTTGTGCAACAGCTGTGACAGCTCTACTGTTTATAATATATTCCTTGTCTCTCACTTACCAGAAATAATATATATTATATGGATATTATATTGTCCTAAATGTATGTATGTTTTCTTTAATATTTTAACGGTATCCTAAAATATTTTGGTTTAATGTAAAAGGACTCATTAGTAGACCTGTCAATAGTTCATAATATCCTATAAACCCCCACTCCCATCCAACTGCCACCAACTACGAATGCTTTCCCTTTCCCCAACTCTCTCTCTCTCTCTCTCTCTCTCTCTCTCTCTCTCTCTCTCTCTCTCTCTCTCTCTCTCTCTCTCTCTCTCTCTCTCTCTCTCTCTCTCTCCCTCTCTCTCTCTCTCTGACACACACACACACTAACACACACACACAAAGAAATACATTTTCTCTCACGGTCCAGTTGCCTGCAGACAGGCTGTGAATGTTACCCTGCATCCCATCTTAGCTTGTTTCAGCAACACTGTGTTTTGGGGACAAAGACAGTCTTTCAAGTATCATACAAGCAGATCAATCACCTATCTTTGACCTATACACTTTCTGAGCACGACAACATGCTATATGTCGCTCTGCAGATGTCGAAAACATGTATGTGGGCTAATGTCTGAGACTACCAGCTCAATTGGTTCATCCAGCCAAAATGAGTTGACAGTGTCCTCTAGTGGTGGTTCCTGTAGCTCAACATGTTACATTCTCAAAAGAAGTGTGGAATATGGGTTTACATTTGTGGAATAATAAATGAACAAAATCTCGCCATAAACAACAAAAAACAAATCACTTAATTGAAGTGAAAAAAAGTAAATTGAACCAAAAAATGACCTCCTTTTTTTATTCTTGTGAGATTTTGTTAATCCCATACTGAGATCTTTTAACGACTGCTTTGATAAATAAATGTAGAGAACTGAACATACTGATTTTTAATCCATGTATGTTGAGTGTGTACAATGAAACTGACAGTAAACATGCTGCTGAGTCTGTTTCTAAATAGCTGAACTAACTTTACGTAGGCTACCTGAGACCCGAAATTCCACTTAAAATGTATTTTCTTCTCTTCTTTTTAAAAATAATTAATTAATTCTGAAAAAATAATATTGTTTTTTCATTACATTGCCATAAAGGAACAGGTGCATAGCCTACAGAAAAGACCAACATTAACAAATGACATATGAAAATGAAATAACATTAAATAACATAAAGTTAAAAGGGAATAAAATTAAAAGGGCTGGGCCTTATTCGTTTAGTCATATAACCCTAACCCTATAATTTCAGTTTTCAGAGACACTCATTATGAAACACACTGAACCTCGGTTTCACCTTCATATATTTGGACTTGTTAATAACGAATTTCCCAAGTATTAGGATGTTGTGGGCCAGAAAGTAATCTTTGTTTAGGTCCATGAAGAGTCCATAAATAATGTCCTTTTGGGAGAAGCTTTCAAGATGAGGAATCTTTCGGAAAAGCCATTCATGAACATCGAGCCATAGAGCTTCTGAATACATACATTGGAAAAATAAATGATCAGTAGTTTCAGTATCATCACAAAACACACAACTACTGGTTTCTATTCCAAATCTCTGTCAACAAAACCGAATTTGACATCCTATTTACATGTTTTCGACAAATATCAGTGGAAACGTCAAAAAGTGGGCGGTGGCTATCGGTGGGCTGCGTGTGACGTATGACGCAACGTTGTTTTGGAGGAGGAAGTGAAAGGGGAAGAGAAGCTGAGGAGGGTAGCAGACAGTTAGCTGGCAGGCAAGCCTTCAAGCAAAGTGCCAAATTTAGTTACTTGTTGTAGATTATCTTTTTCGTCGTTTTTTTTTCTTTTTAGGGTTAACGTATAGGGCAACACATTTTGTCTGAGAGTTTGTAACCAGGCTTTGCCAAATTAACGCTAGCTAACGTAACGCCTAGTTAGCCTCTGACGCTAGCTGCTGTGAACAATAACAGCTAGTTAGCTCCGCAGGTCTGATCCCGACAAGAAGTCTCCGCTTCGGTGTGCTACAAGCTGAAAGTAAGTTCTTCACACGACAACAGACTGGTCATATGTTAAGTATGTGCTGTGTTATAAACCCCTCCGGTGTCCTATTAACGCTAATGCGATAATAGTTAATTGTGGTGCAATGTCTGTAAATAATCTGGTTGGCAAAAACAAGGCCGTCCTGTCGCTCCTCTGGGCCGACTCCAACAGCGAGGGACAACCGGGAAGACGAGGTCGGTCCGTCGAAGAAAGCAGCTCAGATTGATGTCCTCGTCTTCTTTGTCAAGTTTTGTTTTAACACAAGGATTGTTAAGGGATTTCAGTGTTTTTTTTTTTAAAAATTAGGTGCATACAGTTAATGCGGGGTGAGGGGCACACATTCAGCGCCTGGGTGTCAAAACTACCCATTTCTGGATTTTGGTGAATACGTCTTGATATGGGCAACTAGTACACACACGTCTGTGTTGTGTTATGTCTCTCTGTCGTAGTTTTGTAAGCAGACTCTCCTGTCCCGTGTTTTTCTGTTTGATAGTGTTTCGGTTTCGGCTGTGACTCAAACGGGTCACACGTCGTTCAGTTTTTGGGTTGGTCCCGGGTCGTACTTCAGGTAATGATCTGATGAGGTTACAACGCCTTTAACTTGTGCCAACAAGCTTTCCAGGTTGAAGTTCAAACTGAAATCTATTGCCATCTAACGACTAGAGTCCTATATTTCTTTTTATTTCAAGTTATAATTTCCTGATTCTTTTTTGTCTTCGAATTATTATTAAATGACACTTCTTTTACAGGATACAGTATAGTGTCTGTGATGTTGTTGTTAATGATCTGACTTGCAGTAGTTGGCAACTATCCCTACAGAGCAAACAGCTCATGCCTGGTTACTTGATACCCCAGTGTGACTTAAAAATATCAGCCTGATAGTTTGGATCGACTATTTAGTAATATCCCATGAGTTGACCAAAGCTGGTTGCAGTTAACATGCTGGAAAACATTTCACTGCACATTTTGTAACGTACACAGCTGCGTTTCATTTTACGTTGCAGTGTGTACCTTCCAGTTTATTCCACTGTACTTGAACATTCAGTGCTTACAGATGAACTTCTAGGTTTGTCTGTGGGGTCATGTTGAGCTCAAACGTCTGTTTCAAAACATTTGTTTTTTAATTTGGTATGGTCCTGCACTGTCTAATTGTAGAGGAAAAACATTTCTTTGACAGCATTGTTTTATAGAAATCTTTAACTGCGTGTCATGGTGTATAATACTGTTGAACATTGTAGTATTGAGCTTTGGTTCAAAATTATTTTTATTTGTTTGTTATTTTCCATCACATATATATGTTTGATTATGACAATACTGACTATGCCTTTTTATCAGGTTATCACAAGATGCAAATGATGTAGCTAACTAGGAAACATGAAGATGGTTTAATATTGTGACGTGTTAGGATGAGTTGAGCATTGAGAAACATCAACAACAACAGATAATCTGACATCCCAATCTATATATAGTCCAGTTTGTTTGTGTCTGTGGGTGTGTATATTTACTCCATATGAGAGGTGATCCTGGATTTGAGCTCGTGCTAGTGACCTATGAACAGAGAGGAAAATGTGTCAGGACTCTTAACACATGACATTTTAGCACATATTTCTCAATATTCAATCCATTAACAGTCACCTCTTATTTTTATGTATCTGAGAGATAAAGATTTAATAATTGGTATTTACATCGAGCTCAATTCTGACCTCATACAGATGCGTATTAATTATCTCATTGTGTAAATGGTGATATATTGACAACCGGATGGATAAAAACATCAGAAGTAAAAGAGCTTAAAATTGTGCTGTACTAACACACTTAATGAATAAATTTATATCAGTTTTGTAGATGGTGACGTAGGTGGTTTCCACCCAGTTTGACGAATGAGACCTCAATCATAAGCAGAGACAATAAAATAAATTCTTTCTCCAAAGCAGAAAATACCGGTATTCTGTACATTCCTTATCTTCCATAACGGTGAACAAGTTAAATAATCTCACTTTTTTGAATATTTTAATACAGATTGAAGTAAAAAAACATGATCTGGATCCTATAAAAGTAACTGTTGTAGGATGTAAGCTTTGATTTGCTGCCATAATTAGTCTCAGTATCATTCTGTTCCCATATGCTTAACAACACATCAAGTATTGGGATAAGTGGGCCCACATTATAGATGTGAATGTCATGTCAGTACTAATTTCAATCTAGACCAAGATGAACCCTGATCAGTTGTTATCTAGTGGAGACCATTATATGAGCTATTATATACTACATGGAAATGGAAGTAACTATCTATGACACACTGGCTTTAAACCAGCAGTGCTTAACACAGAATAATGAAACACAAACGTTCAGACCCACTATTTCCCATGAATATAAATCTTTAAACAGTAAAACCTATTTTTATCCTAATTTGCAGATATTTCCAACACACCTTACAGTTTATCTGTGTCAAGATGTATTCAATTTATCACACAATGCCAGCACTGGTACTGATCAAACCTGTGTTTACTGTTGGTGTTTCAATGTTACACATAATAAATGGTGTGGCTGTCATTTTTGGTGATGTTTGTTCTCCTGCCTCCTGACAGAAATCATAGCGTTGCACTGCTGTTTGGAGTTTCTTCTGTGATCATGTGACTGTGGTCTAAGTACGCCTACACCACAGTGCTGTGCTGTCAGCTTATCTGTGCTTCAGTTTGGTTGTCACTGTAGGACTGTGTTTGTTCTGCTCAGAGAATACACAAGTGTACTCCACAGCTCCTGATGGTAACTGAAGTATTTGTGATTTAAATGGTTTAGTCGTGGAGTATTGGATTTATCTAAAG
Organism: Scomber scombrus; assembly: GCF_963691925.1. NCBI lineage: Eukaryota > Metazoa > Chordata > Actinopteri > Scombriformes > Scombridae > Scomber > Scomber scombrus. Next base: position 16,500,120 of record NC_084972.1, read on the forward strand.
GACACATGAATTAGTCTACTGGAGGATTAAAAGTTTTATGTATTCATCTTTGTGATTTGATAATTTGAAAGTAGAAAAACTTGTTTGTGCCAGTGGACTGGCATGTCTAAAATGTACTTATGAAGTCATCATGTTTTTTATGTTGTTGTTGAACAGGTTCTGTTGCACGGCCACAATGGGGTGGACGTAATTTGTTTTTCTCAAAAACACTAACAGAAATGATTTATGAAAGATATTTTTGTTCTCAAATTACAACACACCCAATTCGTCTCATTTTTTATACCCCGTCTGTTAAATTATACCCGTCTACCCATCTGTCCAAAGTCGAACTTCAGTTAATCTTTTATTATTATGGGTAAATGCTGCATTATAGGCAACATATTCCCATTAGACTGCTGATACTGCTGCTTCACTGGCAGTATGCACACTTAATGTAAACTCTCTGAGATTTTCTTCCTGTAAATAGCGAGACTGTTTACTTGGTACAGATATGACAAAGTCTGCATGTGTGAAAGAAGATAACATAGTCTCTTGTGAAATCACAGTTTATTTTTGTCTGTTTAGCCTATTTGTGCATGGATAAGGTTTACAGATAACACTTGAAAACTGGAACGTTGCCACTTTTCATTTGTTTTACCATCCTAAATTTCACTTTTTTTCTCCATTATCAGATTTATTATTGCAGGGAAAGGTGTACTTTACTTTATTCCTGCACTTTGAACTCACGCTGTTTAGACATAATATCATTTATGGTATGTTGGACATTTGTAATTTAGTTTTTAACAAACATACTATGATATGATGTATGTCATCGTTCCTTTATGACATTACGAAATTGACCTTTCAACTTCAACGATTTTGTGTAAATGAAGCCTCTCCTGGCTTCACTTTCAATTTTTCAAAATTGAATCATATTTGTGAGAGGGGGACAGCACATAATTTGCTCACTCACTGTGTTGGGTAATATCTTAGATTTTGCCTCTTTCATTTTGAGTTGTAGGAAATTATGCTTCTCACTGCTGCATTTGAACATCCAGAAATGACACAGATTGCCTAATGCTGAGTTCTAGGTCTTGGACAAAGTAATATGACATGTCTCTAATGGACTGACTTAAATCAGAGAGAACACACACACACAGTTTTAGGCAATACTTGCACAGTAAAAAGAGAAAATGCTGGACAGTGTGATATCAGGGAAAATGTCAGATATGTCACCAGGTCTGGACTTGCAGTGCAGAGAAGAAGTCAGTTCTCTAGGAAGTAACTTCCTGTGTTTTATGAGAGAGAAAGAGAAAGAATGATGTGTTCCTCGTGATTTGCCCAACAGCTTAGAAAGCACATGACTGGAATGAATGGTATTCAAACCTGATTGGTCCAAGGCCATGAACCTCCACACAAATTTGTAGACTAGAGTTTTCCAGCGGGGTTTGTCGATTTGTTGATTTTATTGTCCCTGAACAATACGAAACTGTTGATACAAGCAATGAACGAGTAATGAAGGCATGTCTAAGTACGCTCAGTATGCTAAACCTTTTGCTGTTTGTCTTTCTGCAGCTGTGGAAAAATGACATCCAGGAAGAAAGTGCTCTTGAAAGTCATCATCCTGGGGGATTCTGGGTGAGTCACAAAATGTTCCTCCCACTACATGTCACACCCAGCAATCCGGCAATAAAATGATTGATCATTGCCTGATATCAGACAGATTTGTCCACTTGATTTTGTGGAGTGGGCAGATTTAAAGGTCTTAACAACATCAATCAGTTAGTCTTCTAAAAATAGTTTGGTGGGAAAAAACCTGCATGTCAAGGTATTATTTTTGTTTTCGGTTCAAGGCCCTGACTTTGCTTTTTTTGGTGTTACTTCCTTGTTGGCAGGAGTTATTATTGTAGCATAATCTGTCTCCGGGCAGAGTTAGAAAGCTGCTCGTTAAACATAAAGCCTTTCTGTTCTCCAGCTCTTATCCACAAACCTAATTATATTTAATCACCGCTATTAATTTGCTATTAATTTTCATGCTCAGTACTGCATAGGCTTGTCTGTAGGAGAAATGCATCAGTTTTACAAAGACTATTTTTAAATAGCATTATGACAATAGATACAAGGGCTATACTTATACTTATATATTTCCCATGTTAGGTGCCATATTGTAATATAGTATGGTAATTTTCCTTCTGAGATAAAAAAAACAAACAAACCCCCCACTAAAAAAAACATCAGTACTGTGAATATGATGGCCAAGCAGGTGGAAACCTTTACTGCTCAGTTTACTCTGCTAAAACAGACTATTACTATACTTTTGTCTTTCAAACTAGGATAAAGAAACATTAGGCCACTTTATGTCATAAAACTACATTATCTACTTTTCTCACAGTATTTCCATTACACTTAGGGCACACGTGTCTCATTAAGCCAGATCACGCATCTGTTTGCATGTGTCTTGGTTTGGTAGATATATGTCTGCATCTTATGATTATTTTCATAATTGATTAATCTTCCAAATACGTTTCTCAATTAATGTATTTGTCGTTTGGCCTCTAAAATCTCAGCTAATTAAAAAAAAAGAAAGTTATCTTTAAGTTGTCTTCTTCAGATGTCTTGTTTCGTCCAACCAACAGTCCAAAACCCAAAGATATAATTTAATTTCTGTATATTTCATATGAGTTATCAGGCAGCCTGTCAGCCACCTTTTTGTTTTTGCTGTTTTATCTACCATCTAAATGATCTGTTATTTTGCTGTCTCTTCTCTTCTTCCTCAGAGTTGGAAAGACCTCCTTAATGAACCAGTATGTGAACAAGAAGTTTAGTAACCAATACAAAGCTACAATAGGAGCAGACTTCTTGACCAAGGAGGTGATGGTGGACGACCGTCTCGTCACAATGCAGGTGCATCACATTTACAACTGAAAATGTTATAACGGATGAGGAGGAATGAAACTGTAAATTGTGTTTGCATAACACCCAGTTCTTCATATTTGTAGCCATCTTCTCTTCTCTTTTCTCCTATAATTCTGTCCGTTTACTAAACTTTTTGTGTCGTTGTGGTCGGCTAGATCTGGGACACAGCTGGCCAGGAGAGGTTCCAGTCTTTGGGTGTTGCATTCTACCGTGGAGCAGACTGCTGTGTGCTGGTGTTTGATGTGACTGCCCCCAATACCTTCAAGACACTGGACAGCTGGAGGGATGAGTTTCTGATCCAGGCCAGCCCTCGAGATCCTGAGAACTTCCCCTTTGTCGTGCTAGGCAACAAGATCGACTTGGAGAACAGACAGGTCGGTAGTAGTGGATAATACCTCCATAGTCTCCTAATTTTACATCAGTACTCATTCTGAATTGTAGATCATTGAAGTGTCAGATCCCTCCGACACCAAGGCCCAGTATAATTATCCTCCTTAAGGTCTTTCTGCACCAGACGTGTTTCAGGGGTGTTTTTTTCTTCCAGGGTGCGTAACTATATTATATGGATTCGAGTGCTGTTGAAACAGTCGATCGTAGTATGATGGCTGCTGCCATTGTGCTGCTTTCGTAGTGGTCAGTTTACACAAGTAGTTTACTCCAATAGACTTCACCTGCAACTGGAGTACTTGGTGAAAACACCTGAGTGACTTTAAAGTGTCATTTTGTAATAATAATGTATCAAATGCGTAATGTGAGACGTGTTATCCATAGTGATGAACCTACAAAAGAATTAGCAGCTCGCCTCAACTCTGCGAAGCCGAGGCGAGCTGCAGAGTCAGAACAGAGCTTTTTCTGTTCCGCTCTTAGGCGTAGCAGCCAGATGTTTTAGCAAAAAAGCTCTTAAAACAATTGGTGACCAGTCATTCGGGGCAAGAGGGTCAGAGCCCCACCTGCAGGGTGCAGAAAAAATTGGTTTCAGTAGCACTGAGTAATTTAGAAATTAATTACTTATTATTCTGTGTTGATGAGTGACATAAAATACTCAGTTACTGCAGTTATGTATCATTATTATTATTATTATTATTATAAAATTTGAGGACAGTGGCTTGGTCAATCAGTTAATCTTCTAAAAATAGTTTAGCGGGGAAAACCCAGCATGTCAAGGTATTATTTTTGATTTCAGTTGAAGGTCCTGACTTTGCTTTTGTTGGTGTTACTACCTTAATGGTAGGAGTTTATAATAAAATTTGAGAACAGCGGCTTGATACAATTGTTTTAAAAAAGGTGTTTTTAAATGTGTTTGACACCAGAAGCATTATGTCAAATTGTAAAATCGTGTAATTTTGCTTTTGTGCTTCCGTTCAATGCAGTTGTTGCCCCACCATTTTTTCCGCCTACAAATGCCACTGCTTAAAACCCTCCTTACACTGCCCGCTCAGCACCAAATGGCAATAGACACAGTTATCAACTAGCCGATGAACGTAGTTTAGTATTTTGCAACCAGATATTTCCTTCAGGAGATCAACAGAGTGTGAATATTACACTTGCATTCGCCAGGTAGCCATAAACACAACATCAAATGAATAGTAATCTTGTACTATAACTGGAAATAAGCAACTGTTTGCTCACAAGTTCCTCATATCAAAAAGGTGATATATTCATGTCGACTTCATAGCTCTTTTATGCTGCCCCCAACTGGCCAAAAATATCAGTTACAGCAGGTTTATGTTGGCAGACTTCCCCATCATCCCAATTTAAAACTTTAGGATGACAGCTGTGAACCTGATAGTGGGACAGCCCTGACCTACAAGGACGTATCTTAAATATATATTACAGTCTTGAGAGTGGACATTGGGACTGGACCCAACAGTGCTTTTGCACCTGATAGTAACCCATTTGTATGCACCTTGTTGACCGTAAGCATATTTATAAACCAATATCTTAATCCACGCTACTCAAAAACAATTATGAAAAATGAGTTAAACATTCCTGGCTTGACATAAGAAAGAAATGTTCACTTTGAACCCCTCCCTCATGTTGATGAATTTCTTCTTCTTCACACACACACACACAGGTAACCACCAAAAGGGCTCAGGCTTGGTGTCAGAGTAAGAACAACATCCCATACTTTGAGACCAGTGCCAAAGAAGCCATAAATGTAGAACAGGCATTCCAGACAATTGCACGCAACGCCCTCAAACAGGTGAGTAACAGTTACTTGTTGTGAAAAATGACAGTAAAGATGTGCGCCTTGTTATCGGCACATCTCAGTGAAATGTTTGTACAACAATGACAGCTGAAAAATTTAAAATCCGGTCTTACTCTGTTTAGTTTTCCCTTCACTGATTATGGACTCTCTTTTTATGCCTGCCAGGAGACAGAGGTGGAGTTGTATAATGAATTCCCAGAGCCCATAAAACTGGATAGGAATGACAGAGCTAAACCTTCAGCAGAAAGCTGCAGCTGCTAAGGGACAACTTGGACCATCTTCTCTCTTGGCTTTCTGAAACACCCCGTCACCGGTTACATCACCTGCACCTCGCTCCCAGGGAAAGGACTTCCCTACCGGTCTTCCTCCTTCACGCCTCCGTTTATTCCATCGACACGACCCCTCACGCAGTACGCTGCACATGGATGTATTCCCCCTTTCACTTAGCACACAAATTAATCCACTAGCGTACTCTGGTTAAACAAACAAAAAAACGCTGACAAATCCAGTGCCCAAAGATCACACAAGAGAAGAATGACACCCTTCTGACCTCCTAGTCCCCGACTTTATAGTGAGTGATCTCCTGTCCCGCCCATCTATTTGTCTGACTCGCACACTGAGGGAGCAAGATGGAGCCATGTTCAAAGAGTTCAATTGGGAACTCTAGATGGACTGGTTGATGCTCTGTAATGTGAGACGATGTTGGCTAAGGTCAGCATCCCAATTATCCTATTCTCTCTTTCTGTTTTCTGTTTGCTTTCTATTGCCTATCTGTCAAGAAATAATCAAGTTGAACTATATATACACTCATATGTATATAAATATATATACATATATATATATTTTAATTGGCTGATGCTATTTCTCGAGCCAATCTGAAACACATTAGTTTTTTTTGCACTTTCTTCTTATGTTTTTGCCTTTAAATGTTCTAAACTTAGAGGGATGACTGATTTTGGGCAACGTCTGCTACCACGCGCCTTTTTGGTAAGCTTAAATTATACCTCCTCACTTGTTCTCCCTGTCAAATTCTCCCCCTGAGAATCTGTTGAACACTTTGGTGATTGAATTTTCCCTTCGAGGTTGTGTGTTTATGGCTTTATAACTGCCCCACACTTCAGAAGAAATAAGTAGACATTAAGGTAAACGCTGATAACGCAATCACTGTGTAAAACATTTATTCCTCGACATATTAATATTTGCCTTTTATGTAACATTACTTGTACCGCTACTATTACTGCTGTATGTGTTATGTCCTTCATCAGACATTTTTCAACGCTATGAAATTACAATATGTGTCACCAACACAGCTTACACCTTGTCTTCTGTCATGTCTTTGTTATCGCTGTTTTCTCTATCTGCTTGTAGCTCAGGTTGGCTTAAGTACTTAATATTTTTAACGGATTGTGTATTACAGTGTATAGATGGTAAAGGTAAAAAGGCTGATGGATTGAACTGAAATGGATGTTCTCTCTTTCCATTTGAAGAAAGATCCAACTTTTGCCCTGGTATTACTCCTTCTCCTTATAGAAAAATCACTGCAATGCCAATGATGTCAAAAAAAAATTGGGACGTCAAATAATAAAACTCTTGAATATACCAGTGGTCTAATACTTATGTGTCTCAATATCTGTTACTTTTCATTGTTTAATCCCAGCATCCAGACACTGTCTTGTTTTGGTGACGAGAAACAGTCATGTGATGCCATGCCTTGGATGAGCTCCAGTGTTTGAAAGACATGATTAATGCCCCCATACAGGTGTTTGGGTTTTTTTTGGGTTATTCTCTCAGAGCTGATGGACAGCTCCCTAACTCACTGTAATGATTCTTTAAGGCAGGGGTCAGCAGTTGGGTTCAACCACGCACCAGTTCATCTCAACACTGCTTATTGAGGGCTGACACTGCACAGGTGTGGTGAAAACCACCAAATATGTTTTCAATATATTTGTTTATTTTGTTGAATTTAAGAATAACATTTATAAAACAGTTTTAGAGTTATTTCTGCGGGCAGGTGTCAACTCCCATCAGAAAGTGAAGGTAAACTGAGTGACAGCAGCTTATATTAGTACTTATTTAGAAAAAAAGGTACATACATAAACGCATCTTCTGTGTTACACTATGAGAGTAGACATGTATCTTATCCACACATTTATAGTGGAAGCAATGTACTGTTGACACAAATCTGTTCTGGACTGATATGCCAAATTATATTACATCACTATCATAAATCTTAGATATGTTACAAGGTCATTCATTGGCATTTACATAAGCCTTGTGTTTACATTGTTATCTACTGCAGATTTATGAGGGGTCGGGTAAACAATCAGCTGAAAAATTGAGCTTTTGATGGACGGCCAGATTTGCCCATCACTGTTTTAAGGTATATGGATTTTGGCGACCACAGTAAACTCAGGGTGTTTAAATTTAGTGCATTTTTCACTCTATTATTTCTTTACCCAACTTCAATGTCAAAACACGTCAAACTAACTAGAATAACTGAAAACGTGTCGGTCTGCAGAGGCTTGAATGTCACAGATCCAGTTCTCTTAACAGCCAAATGTCCTGTTAAAGTGCTTTTTAACAGTAAATATTTTGGCTTGACTATATTATGTAGGGAAAAAATTCAAGTGTTACTAATAACTTTAACAATGAATTTGTTCTATTCACGTTTCTCTTTAAGCTATGTGTGACAGGACCAGGACCAGGACCCTGCAATCAAAACAGCAAAATTAAATTAAGCCATTGTTTTGTTTTGTTTTTCAATTTATTCACACCTGTGCTTTTCCATCTGTGACATATCAAAATGTCTTGGTCATGAATCTCTACCTGTTCCATCATTCCAAACTGCTACATAATATTTAAAAGGCCATTGAAGGACGAATAATAGCTAAGATAAAAGTCTTAGGTTGACATGCTCTGACAATTTGTGGACCTAGTTCATGACTAAAAACCCAGGTGTTATCTATAAAAGCATGGCTGCAGTAGTGCTCCAGATTTTTTTTTAAACTGCCGTTAGTGCAAATTCCACCACCATAACCCCACCCATGATGTTTCTGACAAGCAACTAACACAACAATTTGTTAGTCATTTGGACACATACACACCTCCACCAAGCCCAGAAATGATAATGGTAATGGTAATAATTATAACCTTTATTTATATAGCATTTTCAAGATAACAAAAGTGCCTCACTGACATAAAAACAGAAAATACACAGTGCAATTACAAATTAGAATATGTTCAATACATTCAAGAAATAAAAATACAATGACTAAAAATCGTCAGAAAAAAATAAATGAAAGAAAGACTAATTAAAATGTATCTAATTTAATTTAAATGTGGCTCCCTAAACAACATCAAATCAACTGTTAATTAGAATTTTGACCAGACACATGCCTGAAACTAAAAATAAATAACCTTTGAACAGCAAATATTTGATGAAAAGAGCACACCGGACTGGTGTGACAAGTATTTTGTATGGGAGACACCTGGCAGGTATTGTTATTTTTCCTAGGATGGGGTAATTGTCCTAGGATGGCGAAGCTATGATCCGCCCTACTGTTATTTTCCTAGGACGACGAAGTCAGGACCCGCCCTACTGTACCTCTGATTGGCTAATAGTCGTTAGCTTCGTTGGTAAGGTTTAGATATGAGGAGTGTGATTGGTTAGATCATCAAGATAGGCCAATCAGAGGCAGAGTAGGGCGGGTTATGACTTCGCCGTCCTAGGAAAATAATCGCTAACGGGTAACACTATTATTTTACTTCCACTATGCGAGCAGCGACTGGCTGTCAGCTGCAGCGGCTTCCGGTGTCTGTTCCCGGAAAAAAAGCTCTGACAAGAGTAGCTACTTCCGCCTTTACCCGCCTCTCCTGATAGAGAAATGGTAAGACAAATGAGACAAATGTACTGATAAACTGGCATAATTTAACTTTAACATTTATAGTAGGTTGTTACAGCTGCATTCATGTGTGAGGGCGCAGCTCTGCTCCTCCCCTGGTCGTTTTTCAACAAGCTAAGCAGGTAACGGATAGTTAGCTAACAGGCTAGCTGCTCGGCTTCTTTATCGAAAGAAAATAAAAAAAATGAGAAGATAAAATCGTAACAGTGTTAACAGACGGTGACCTAATGTGACATGATGTTATTTAGACGTTTGAGGCTGGTTGTAATACTGATGCTAAGTAATGTATGCTAAGTGCTGTTTTGCTGCAGATGTTAACAGCTGTGCGGAGCTGCTTGTTCACCTCTGCTTAAAACTCACTGCTGAACCGATGTTTGAATCAACAACTATAAATTTATAATTGAGGGTCAAGAAATGTCCAGTGTAAATGGTATATTGTCTGTCGGTATTATGATTTTTATACACAGACATTTATTGAAGAGTTATAACCAATATATCTACTGGATGTGACTTTTAAACAATAATGTAAATAATGGAGAAACACTGTTTACAGTTTGCACCAAACATATGTTGGACATATCTCTGCTGGATTACAGCTCCCAAAGTCTTTTCATTACTGCAACCTCACTGGGGCTTCATTTGGCAGATGACCCTGTGAGACTTTGGGAGCTACAATCCAGTGTGTGGACACTGCTTTTTCCATTCATTTCATTTGTTGTGCTGTATCTGACCTAAAAACATTGTATGGGATGGGCACACACATCTTTTTGCTGGCATTTCTGTGTAGCAATTTCCTGGTACATATTGGCATATATACATACTGCAATATTGACATAGCTGTGTTAAACTAATCCTGGCTGATAATATCTTGGCCTGTGGATCTATCAGTTGGGCTTGACTTTGATGTGATACAACCAGGTGCAGTAGTGGACAGAATGTATATTAGGATGTGGGTCATTTCAATCTCTGTCCGTCACATTAATTATTGTTTGATATCATCCTTTTGCATTATCCAGAGATCAAAGTTACTGAAGTGCATTGCACTGCCAAAAAAACAAATTGGAGACATTGTCTCATAGCTATGACTTCCTTTTTTCTCATAATTACAACAACATAAGAGAGTTATGAAAACTGGTTTTAGACTGTACTGTGACTTGATCACATTGTGCAGGCATCTGTGCTAGATGCCTGCACAATGTTGACACCGTAATGATAATAATAATAATAATGATAATAATAATAATAATAATAATAATAATAATATAGTAATAACATCCACATTACTCAGTGACATTAACATCTCAGTCTGAAACATGGACATGAATGCAAAATTAAATCCACTTGTACTCTCAATTAGTTTCTTTTTACCTTCACTCTTTATTTGGAGATACTTTTCTTGCTCAGCTTTTAGCATTACAATGTCTGAGGTCATTATAATAGATGTTCAACGTCCTAAAGTATTCTATGTGGCATGTTGTGGTCTTCTGCAGTTTGAGTGCACACATTTCTTTTAGCTGAATTTATTTCATTGCCAACCCTGAGTAATCTTAACATGATTTCTTGGCATCAGTGCTGATTGTTTCATGTGAAGACCACAGCCAGCTGCCCACTCTGTGTCAAGCCTCAGGCAGCTGAAGACCTAATAAAACACTGTTATCTTGAGAAGTGAAACTATGTAAAAGTTGCTGATCCACAGGACTTCAGACTTGGTTGCACCTTCTTCATTAGGAATATCCTCATGTACTCTTCCTCACTTTCCTCCCTCAGACAGCAACTTTGCGTCCATATCTCAATGCGGTGCGTGCCACTCTGCAGGCCGCCCTCTGTCTGGAGAATTTCTCCTCGCAGGTGGTGGAGAGACACAACAAGCCAGAGGTGGAAGTACGGTGAGTTAAAGTTTCATGATCACGGAGGAATGACAAACGAAGCAGACTGATTGGTTAACATTTGTAAGAGCAAACTTTTAATCAGGTGTTTCTGTCAACTTTCAGGAGTAGTAAAGAGTTGCTCCTCCAGCCTGTGATCATCAGCCGCAACGACAAGGAGAAGGTCCTGATCGAGGGCTCCATCAACTCTGTCAGAGTCAGCATCGCTGTCAAGCAGGTGAGTCAGTGGTTTCCTGTTTAGACCCTGATACAAAACAGTAAATTGATGATTGCTGTGACTTTTGATAACTGTTTAATTTAAACTATCAGGCAGATGAAATTGAGAAGATTCTGTGCCATAAGTTCATGCGTTTCATGATGATGAGAGCAGAGAACTTTTTCATCCTGAGAAGGAAACCAGTGGAGGTAAGCAGAAGTTAAAAATGTTCCTTTACTCACTTTATATGCTTTGAATTGTCGTGGGAAAAGCTACGCACCATCATAGACATGAGAATACACCAATACTTAACACTGAAGTCTCTGCTGAAGTAAGTAGTTGAAATTACAACTCTAGTTGTGGGATGAGTTAAAGAGAGCAGCAGTTCTGAATGTTGTGACCTCTTGAACACATTTCAACCAGTTAGTGCTTATTTGTATCTTTAAAATATGAATAAGTATGGTTGATGGTCGACATTTTGACTTTTTTTGTTATACCCAAACTGTTATAGAAAATATCCAGGAAACATCCTATGAAGTTATTTGTTTCTCAGATATTGTCATTTAAAGTATACAATATTTAGCTCAAAGAAATACACGATGACAGGATGAACACTACGTCTTCATTTTGCAGGGCTACGACATCAGTTTTCTCATCACCAACTTCCACACCGAGCAGATGTACAAACATAAACTGGTGGACTTTGTCATTCATTTCATGGAGGAAATTGACAAAGAGATAAGTGAAATGAAGCTGTCCGTTAACGCCAGGGCTCGTATTGTCGCTGAGGAGTTCCTCAAAAATGTGAGTTTGTTTATTTTAATAGTCTTTTTATTTGCTTAATTACGGCATCATTATTTTTATACTAGGGTGACCACAAGTTTTATATTGTTGCACTTTGTATTCAATCATCTATTTTACAGCTTAGTTCATGAACAGATTTTTTAATATTGTTAAAGTCTGTAACATATTTTGTCCTTGTGTTTTAGATTTATTGAAGTTTAGACATTGTTTTTGTTTTATTTTAACAGTTCTGAGCAGTAATACCTGGAGAATACATTCCTTTTGCAATCATGGCCGTCACAGAGGAGCATTCACATCGCAGGGCAGAAGAGAAAGAAAATGCTATCAGAAACGAGAAGACATACAGTTAAAATGTATCGGCCAGTTGGGTTTGACCCTTTATTTTTCAAATGCCCCTATGCTCATAAATATTGATGTTTGTACATTATGAATATTTACACCAGACATCAATTTCTGCCTTTAGACTATTAGAAAACATCTGGGCAGGTCCTTAAAAAAAGATATTTTAATCAATATTAATGAGCACAGGGTAAAATAAATTGTTTTTTTCCAGATAATTTAAATTGTTTTTTTAAAAAATATATATAAATATATATATTATATGCACATAAATTTCATTGCTATGTTTTGTTACGACCAACCTTAAACCACAAGGCCAATCAATTGGTGCACGTTTTGTTTTATTACACAAGTACACAGAGTAGACCTTATTGTAGATTTAAATAATTAAAATAAATATACTTGCTGGCAGTAAAGATAAATAAAAACATTATCCTTTGTATTTTCATGTTTTTTCTTATTTGTTGTGGTATTTTTAGAAGTTGTGAATCATAAAAAGCAAACTCTCTTTCCCTCAAGCATTGAATGTTTATTGAGGTTTTTACCGCTGAGGATGAACAAGGCATTTTCAATTACACTTTCAGTACAGTTATATACAATAGCAAATATATAATATTACAGAAATTGTACAGAGTTCTCCCAAAAAGTTATGTACTGTATAATACAAGTTGGTTTACTCACAAGACTCGCATCGAACAAACATGCTTGTACAGTTTGCACAGTACCTCACTTTTTATTCCCAATGAGAAACAGGAAAGACATCACATGTCAAACACAGCCTGGCAGATACTTTTAATTTAATATTTATAATTTTACTTTATCTCTTAAAAAGCAAAAGACCACAATTTCTATCCCTAAAATCATTTTTGGTACTACCATAATGGACACAGAGGAGGGGCCTCATCTCCAGATTTTGGATTATAGAACATGAGCTTCATTTTAGAGAAAAGGTTTCGAATGCATTCACATCATACATTTAATATACAGTGTATAACGCAACAAACAGCAAAACATTTTTTAAAACACATGTTAACAACTTTAATCAAGAACATCTTGTCAGAAGTAGTTGCGGTCTCCTCCTGTGTTATGCAATAAAAACATGGAAGAAACACTGGAAGTATATGGCAGTGTACACAATGCACAATATACAGTAGATATTAAATTTAATTTGGGGAGAAGATGCTGAACATGAAAGGAATGCATTTATTGTAACAGTAAACCCACATATCAAAAATAATCAACACATATAAAAATGGATTACGTTTAGTGAAAGTGCTTTACAGTAGGAGTTTGGGAAGATGCTCATTTCTCGACATCAGTGAAGAAGCTGGCACAGTTAGCAGTTGAAACGGCACCATACCCATAATGCTGTTCAGAGGTCCAGAGTGGGATCAGGTCTCAGTTGGAACAGGAAGTGCAGGAGGTTATAAGTGAGCTGGGACTGTTTGCAGGGCGTCTTCGTCGGTGCGCCGCACGTTCACATTCTGAAACAGTAGTCAGAGAGGACAGGGCTCAGTATTAAACCAGTATCGTCCCTACTAATCTGACATTTACAAATTGACATTTTCTCATGAATAATCCCTTGATTTTCATATCTTAATGAACAGTAATTTACAGTAAAATGAGCACATATAAAGTCTAATCAGAGCAGAATTCCTGCTTTCAGATACTTTTTCGTGTGTGTATGCAATAACAAAACTGTATATGAATAGAGGTTGTGGGTTTAATTTTAAGTTACTTTAAAGGCGGATTACTAAATATTTGTGAGCCTTTTGTATTATAAGTAAGTATTCATATATATATATATATATATATATATATATGTGGCATATAAATGTGTAAAGGTGACTGTCTTTTGAGACATTATAGTCATTATGAGTGCAAAGTAGCTTACTCAAAATAAAAACACTGATGTTTTCATCAGAAAAAGTAACGGGGAAGATGATTTATTTTTTAGTTTAGTTTAATATTTACAAGTAAATCTTAACATCCACAAACAACAACAATTGTTAATTTGATAGAATAGTTTAAGTCTGTATGTAGAAATGCCGAGTCAACAGCAACTGGGCTTTACAATCTGGGTGATGTTTCGCCTTTCGTAACACTCCCAGATATACCATCACCTGGATGACTGAGAATCTTCACACACAGTTACAGCCTGTGTGGAGATTCAAGTCATTACAAACTGCAGAATACCCTTCAGATTTAAATTGTAAACAAACATTTAGCTTAAAACAAATACTAGAATGAAAATGTTGGACCATATGCAGCAATAAATGTATGTATATACTGCACATATACATAGCTTCATATTAATACAAAACACAATCATGGAAACGTTTAATATTTTAAAGTCTTGATGCTATTTGAAGACATTGATACTGATGCACTAATGATGCTGATATAATGTACAATCATTGTGGTGCAAGTGGAGAAAATAATAATGCATCAACAGGTGTTAGTGCAGTTACACAATAATCAGTGCAGAATATACAAATGTAGAATTATATAAAACACACACACATTTCAGTTACCTAAGAGGACATTAATCTCCTGAACCCTTATTATAAGCTACATGCGTACCCCCAACCATAGCCCTTAACTAACAACAAAGTCCTCATAACACGACTATGAAGCTTTTTATCCCCCAACATGATTAATACTAGCACATACACGCACACATACACAGCTGAGTGAATCATTCTGAAACGTCCAGTGATGGAGTTCCTACAAAAAAAACTGTAAAGGACCTGAGATGAAAGAAACAGCATTTCTGCACCCACTGAGAGACAAAAATGAAATGAGAGGATCACATCTGACATGGAGGAGGTAGGGGTATCAATGATAAGAGATGTCACAGTTGTCTTGGTTGATGTCAGGGATGGCCAGCGGAGACTGAACATGGCTTCCTCTGCCGTGTTTGAATTTTTATATTCTCTGTACGGTAAGAAGAAAAGGATCAGTGCCAACTGCTAAGGCCTGCTTGAGGAGGGTGATGCGGACTAAATACTACAGGAGGAAGACCTACAATGGGCCCCTCCACAAATCATGAAACAAAAGTCACAATGTTGTCCCACTTCTATGTGCTGCCTGGGATACCTACCTCTGGTCTGTCCCTGTGTGTGTTCACAGCATCCACGCCTAAATAGATAGACTCCACTTTACATCCTGTGAGTGAGCAAACCAACAAAAATCAAGTTTGTTTTGGTTATAATATTTGTCACAAAGTGAGAAGTTTACATTTTGAACAAGACAAAACAAAAATGTAATAGTCAATATATGCACTGTATACGTTAGGTAAGCCTAGAAAACTCACCATAAGCCATGGGGGTCAACTTCAACGCAGTGTGCAAAGGGCACTTAAGATAAGGCAACTCATCTGTGGAGGCATAGAAAGAAAATTTAGTAACTTGTAATTTAGGGAAAATAAATAGCAAAACATTTTTTAAAAAGTAATCTTAATATAGTTTAATTCTGGTCCATATTGACTGCTGTTAGATGTTCATACTTGCAGTCTTGTCTAGAAAATACGCAAGAAGACAGCGCATCACGGCCTGGTGACAAACGACCAGAACGTTCTCCTGTCTCTCCAACTCCATGATCACAGGCTCCAATCTCTGCACCAGGTCTTCATATGACTGACAAGAGAGTAATGGACCCGTCAAACACACAGAAGAGAGACAGACAAATCCCATTCACCTCTATAAACAAAGGAAAGATAATTCTCTAACCTCTCCTTTAGGGTAGCGGTAGCGGTACTTGTCTTGGTCTCTCAGTGCAAACTCCAGAGGGTAATGCTCCTGGATCTCTTCATACATCATTTCCTCACACACACCCTTTATAAAGAGGAGGGGACACATCTTTAGCTTCAATACATACATGTTAAAAAATGATGCAGCATTTCGCATTTAATGCTTAGAAATCAACATACAGCATCTATTTCATTGAGAGATTTCCACTGTTCATATGGCACTCCCAGGCACTCTGCTGTCTGGATTGTTCTCTTCATCTGGCTGGTCCAGACCTTCAGATCTTTGATGTTCTGGTCCTGGATGAATTTCCTCAGACTCTTGGCAAACTAAGAGATAAAAAGCACTGAGTGAGAACAGTGATTTCTCTTTAACTTCTTTAACTCCACATAGTGGACCGTTGTCCTTGGTTGACATTATGGTCTTTCAGAGGCTGTAGCAGGCTCAGTTGTAAAGCTAGAGTGAATCATCAACTTGTATCATATGAAACTAGCATCAAAGAGTTGTTTGCCATTCAATCTCTGAAAAATGCAATTCTTACGAGAATCCCCACACATCAAACATTTTTCTATGGTGTTCCACAAGATCTTTCTGTTCCTCAAGTATTTTGGAGGCATTTTGACCATTTTTATCAATTCTCGAGTGGTCCAAAATTGTTACATTTTGCGCCAAATCTGTGTAACAAATAGTGTCAACCCAAACATTGTTGGAACAACTTATGACACATAACTGAGCATAGCAGTGGTCATCATATACTTCCCTTGTACACTCTAACCTTTCAAAATCTGAATAGGCACCTAACCAAAACACAATGCTTATAACAGATTTATGACTAGAAAAACTTGACAGTGTTGAGCTGCATCTCAAACACACACACCTCTTTCCCTCTGGCGGACAAGCCAGAGTCGCCTCCGATACGTCCCTTGATGTTGAGGTCACTCTCACCGTGGCGGCACAGGTAGATGGAGCGCGGTGTGATGTGGATGTTCATCAGGTAGTAGACGATTCGGCTTTGGATGTGGTCAAGAACGCGGTTCACCAGGTAACGACGGCCAACATCCATGATCTTTATGTAGGACAGATCCCTGGGGCAAGAAAGTCAGATGAATAATAACCGTCTACAAACCTGTGTTTCTGGTTTAATCTGCTCCAAGTTTTTCTGTGTATCCTCACCTGTCCAGAACCTCATCCAGAGGCTGGTAGGAGGACTCGTAACACTTAATTCTCTTCATGAAGTCCTCAATGGCCTCCTCTGTGTTGCAGTGTATGTAGTCAGGGCTGCCCAACTTTACTTGCTGCAAACAGGAAACACGAGGAGAGGATGTGAGCAGGAAAAAGAGGAAGACAGCTGCCTGACTCTGCTTTAAGTCTTTTTCATGCAGAGTTTGTTTGTATCAGTATATTCTGGATAAAAACTGCCAACTTACCACTATGTTCTGTGCAATGACGTCTGGGTCCTCACACACAGACTCCACAAAAAACACCTAGATTGACGAAACCATACAGAAAACTTAGCATGCCATCAAATCAATGTGACTGATTGATTTCAATGAAGTCCTGCCTGTGTATACCTTGAACCCATTTTGCTCAGCAAACTTGACGATGGTTCCTCTTCTTTCTCTTGTCGTATTTGTGGCATCGAAGACC
Source organism: Scomber scombrus (assembly GCF_963691925.1). Classification (NCBI taxonomy): domain Eukaryota; kingdom Metazoa; phylum Chordata; class Actinopteri; order Scombriformes; family Scombridae; genus Scomber; species Scomber scombrus. The sequence goes on from NC_084972.1 coordinate 16,517,747, forward strand.
TGAAACAGCACAAAAAACTCCTTATGAAGCCCTGATATGCAGGCATTCATGTTACGATGGAGAATTCAACCGTAACAAGAACTCACCGCCACCTGTCCTCCTTCAACACACAGGTACTGCCGAACGTCATTAAGTGCTGCCGTTGCACACTGACTGTGGAGGGGCAGCAAACATGGAGTCAGTTTACCAGTTAGCTAAACCTTCTGCTGCATCGTCATTATAGCAGACAGTCTGTAAAAAGTCAAACCTATGTTTTGACACATCTGTTGTAGACATTTGTCACATCACAGCAACAGTGAAAAGATTGAGACAACCCTGAATTAACAATGGTTTACACAAACTACAATACTATGAATAATACTAGTTTTTTAAAAAGATGATGACATCTTGCACCCAGCAAACTCAAGACAAAAAAGAAGTCTGACAGGCTCTCGTGATGATGGCAGAAAATGAATCATCATATTCAAATATATGAAAGAAAAAACTATTCATGAGGCCAATTGACAAAAAAGGAAACCTTATTATGAGTCAGTTTGAAGAACATTTGCCACTTTCCTCCTCATTTTGAAGGGCCTATTTCCCATTCCCATATTTCACCTGATCGGTTTGCTTCAAATGATCTAAAACTTTTTTCAGGACCTGAAAATAAAATAGAAAGTCACTGAAATGTATTGTATGATCGTCCACTACAATCAATAAGGGTGTGCACAGCCGTGGGATGTACAACATAATATAAGCTGAGCCAGAAAATAATTCTGATCCCTCTCACCAAAGTTTTCTTTTCTTAATAAATTGTTAAGATTAAAAATGTTCCCAAAGTTTATTTTTTCTTTAATGACCTACATAATTATTTCTATGTTGTCTGTTGCCATCAGAGGTATAGATCCATTTTATATTGTAAGTTAGCCTAAAATTATTTCTAAAGTTATTTCTAAATTAGATTTTAATTAACAGATTGAATTTAGTCTCCATGACACTCTTTGGCACATCAGCAGTCCAACCAAACACTCAGCAGGTGCTTGCTCTGATGAGCTCCTCCTTTTGAGTTGAAGGGGAGCTTATTAGCAGGTGGATTCTTTCATTGGACTGAAAACCAGCAGACTGATTTCTCATGGTTTGGCAACACTACATGATGTAGGGTGACAGCTATTGAAATCACTTACCGTCTGATTTTCAAGCCCTCTTCGTTATCTGGACGGAAAAACTCGAAGGACTTGTAGATCTTCATACACTCCCTCCGATACTGGCCAACATTGAACTCTGTTATGGAAGAAAACATTTTTAAAAGTCGGATTTCAGCTGGTTTCTACTGTAAAGTAAATATCTGAAATGGTGTAGCCGGTACCTTTGGTTGGCACACCTATCCAGTTTAAGTAACGAGTCAGCTTCTTTGAAATGTACGTTTTCCCTCGAGCTGGAAGTCCGACAGTCACAATGAGCGTTGGACAGTTTGTCATACAAACTGTGAGGGACAGAAAAAGAGAGAAAAACACACTTTACATGGGTGTAACTCACTTCTCACACAGTTCATTGGCAGAGCATGGCTTGTCAACATTGTTCTATTCAGCAAGAATTTAATTAGTCTTCAAGGTTGCCCATAATTACACCAGACAGTGAAAAACACTTGTTGGACAGATTTTTCTCAGTGACACTAATTACTCAGAAAATCTCTGCCAGAAAGCAGAGATGTCAGTACAACTAAAACAGCGTGTTGACTGAGAAACAGCTGCATACTTTTAAAAGATTTTAAAATGTCTTATTTGCATTCAGGGAGCAAAAGTAACTTTTTCTTCCATCATCCAAATTGTTAATGAATGTTCAAATTTTACCAGCCACTCAATAGATTACAAGTGTTTTTATGGCTGGTGAGAGAAGCAAATCTACCAGCACTTGGCTGGTGCTAATTTTAAATCCTGTTTGCATTTGAGATCCTATCAGGGTTCGAGAGCAGCCTTTCACTCAGACAGAAGGAGAAGCAGGTCAGATGAAGAAATGACAAATGAACAAATAACTGAAAATAAGGGCGGAGATGACTAGCAATAGACAGCAGAGGATGAGGTCAGTAAACCTTTGTGATCAAGTTAATAACATTCATCTAAGAGCATAAAGCTCTTTCTGGGTTTACTGTCACAAAGCTACTAGATTCTGCAGCTAACACAACATATATAATTTCATTATTATATCATGAAAATGATTGATTTCACTAAAGAAACAAGTGGCGCTATTTTTCCTGCACAGAAAGAAAAACAGACTGGTAAAACCGTACGCACTTCTCCAGTTATCCCTGCAGTACAGCAGTGAGTGTCTAAACACAATCATGTTCACTGACACAGACGACTGATCCTGAATTGCATCTGCAGAAGATGTTGAACTGGCTGTTCTGGATACTAGGCACAGAAATGTTCTGAGATGAAGTTGGAGAAGGTATAATATTTTGTGCCAGGTGCAGGACTGAACTAGCTGTAGCTTTGTTTAAAAAGGAAAACAGCTCTGAAGCAGGCTGAGCTTGACTCAGCAAAAGCAAGCTGACCTGCAGAGAGAGAGAGAGAAGACTGAGAGCAACTGCTTGAGATAAAAAAAACAACTGCTGAGTCTCATATAGGCTACATCTAATACTGCTATCAGACGTGTTGGCTGTTAGTGGTAGTATATTGGCGCATCCCAGTCATGTGTGTATCATTAAGCCAAATTAAATTCAGCAAGGTTACAATTATTTCCCCGACCGTGTTTCAAATTCACCGGCATGCATGTGATATTTGGTTCAAAATGAACCAAACAGGGTGAACATGATGCAACACTGCAAAGAATATTCAGCACTTTCTTAGTGCGCATCATCTCAACAACAGCCGTGCGTTAAAATGCCTGGAAGCAAAATATATTTTAAGTTCATGAAAACAAGAACAAAATAAAACCGATGAAAAGAAGAAAAATGAAAGAATGCCTCCAAATCATCACACAATCGCATCCTCTGCGGCACTTGCCGGCCAGCGGCATCTATCTCACCCCGTCTCTGCGCTATGTGCCCGTTTTTGCAGGGCATCCAGATCTTCCGGAGCGGGTTCTGGGTGAGCTCCCGCGGGGAGGTCTCCACCTGAAACTCCTCGTTGTCTAACATCCTGAATGTTGGGTCAGTGATGTTACCCTCCTAACGTGAAACTGAAGCAGCGGACTCGAGCCCCAGCAGTGTGATGCAGCAGGATGCGAGGGGGGAGCGGGGGAGGTGGAGGGCACCTATCAGCTGAGAAACAGCAGTTTCTCATTACCGTAACGACTGGAGACTGGGCGCAGCGCAGAGTGAGGGAGCAAAACAAAAGAATGTCACTGTACTACTAATCTGCCATTTTAGCGATTCATAATTTTCATAAACCTGCTAAAATCATGTTTTACTTTGAAATGTAAGGTTTTTTTATTTTAAGAATGTACAATCAGCTGTTCAAATTCATTTAACAAAGAAACAATAACAATAGCCTCCAGAGAACGGCAGTAAAATGAAGAAAAAATGATGAAAGATTTAAACTACTGACATCCTTATTTGTTATGAACTGAACAGACTCAAAATGACACTCAATTTCAATTAGAAACAACTTAAAAGTTGATGTTGAAATAAAACATTTAACTTTTTGGGTTTGACATTTATGAAGTTAAAAAAGAAAGGTTCTTACATGTTGAATGTGTTGTTTTGCACAACATGTAGCCTAATTTCAAAGTATTTCCAAAATGTAATACTATGTGAGGAAACACGGAACTGATGAAACCCCCTTTTTCAGTCTTGCATAAAGTACATTAGCTAAATTCATGATACTGTGTTATGTTATCAAAGGTGGATAACACAGTCTTGTTTGCTATTCAGTTTCTCTTTTACAAATGTTAAGATAAAAGTGCAGAAATGCTGAGAGGACATTTGTCAGTTATGGCATATTTATCAAGAAGTAAATAAAATAATGTTTGACAAAAATCTTAAATTACGGTCTAATAACCAGCTTATTCTGAAACATATGATAGAAATATAGCCCCATTCACACATAAAAGGATACTTGTGTTCATACCTAAACTGTCATAAACAAAATGTAATATAGTTCAGAGAAAGACATTTGTTTGGGAATATAGATGATAGAAGAATGGTTTGTTTATAGGCTAATATCTTTAAAGTACACATTTTATATATTTGTGTCTGCCTCTTTACATTTCACTGTTGCTTGCATGCGAGAAAATAGCCCAATCCTTCTCAAAAATGTTTTCACATAATTTCCAAGAAAAGCTGCTGAAAGCGTACCGTAACTACACGGTTAGTGCGCAAGAGAAACGGCTAAAAAGCAGATGTTAGCAGAAAAACATGCGTTCAGCTGTTCACATGCAGCACTCATGGCCAGTGAATGCAGCTGTGAACTCAGCCAATCAGAGATCAGATGGAGAAACCCGGCAGCCAATGGGAGAGCCGGACCGGGGAAAAGGAGGGCGTGCAGACTGCTGGGAGCTCAGATAAACACCAGCATGAAACCCGACGGAGCCACAAGTTTTACACGACCCGGTCACGGGCTGCTCTGTGCCTAGTCCACACATCCTTCTAGAGGCAAAAGTCATCAGCTACGATAACATCAGATACACTTCACACGTAAAGAGAGTGCAAAATGTCCCGTCTGTGTCAATATAAAATGATCTTGACAGTGGATCCATCAGCTGCCCTTTATACTATACTTTATATTAAAAATAACAGTTAAAACGTTGTATAATGAATAATATGTAAGTAGCCTATTATTATAATTGTTATTATTAGAGAAAAAGTCTAAAGCCACATGAGAAAAATTGCATTGTACTAGTTTTAAGGTAGTCACACTTTTTACTTTTCTTTGACTTCCTCATAAACCATATCCTGAATAGATTCCCTATTAATGTGTAATGGAAATCTACAGTGTCAGGTAGGAATAAAGTGGTCTTAATCTCCATAAACGGATTCTGTTCAAAAGATGTGGACCGTCAATGTCTTGTGCAATTGTGACAACCATCCTCATCATGGAGTATGGGGTTGGTTGTCCCTGTGTCATTTTAATGGGGGAAAATAAAACATTTAGGCAGTCAACAACCTAACACATCTCCTTCATCAAGAGAACATAAACAGGGAAATCATTCCTATAAGTGCATTTTTTAAAATCCGTTTATAACAATATTGTGCAGTTTAACCTCTCTGACTGCTCTGAGCTTTACATCTGGTGGAGTCTGGCCTTGTTTTTCTTCCTGACAAAACTCCTGGTCATTTGCTATCTTAAAAGAAAGAAAGAACTAGATATGTCACACCGCCAACATGTGACAACCAACCCTGAAGAGAATGTGACAAGCATCCCCAACTGGGATTTTTTGCCATCAGCAAAGCTAGCAACCACAGGCCATAACTCACTCTTCATACTTCTTAATAGTAACATTGTTTTATTATAAACTCATTGTGAAAAACCCCTAGAAGAAAAACACTGAAAAGCTGTATATTTACATTTTCACATGAAAAACACTTAATGTCTCTCATCTCCATGTAAAGTGGTTTATTCCAGAAATGACCTTAGAAGTAACATCTCACCCAAATTTTGAAACTTTCAGCACCAACACTTTCTTACAGCGCCCTCTCGGGACCAAGATGTGACAATCAACCAGTGTAACAACCAACGCTGTTCTCCTCTACAACTTTCATTATGAATTAATCTGCAGGGGTTTTTTTCATATTACTGATTAATTGGTTGGACTAGGCCCATGTAATGAACAAATGAATAAAATTGCTATTTTGATTTCGTAATTATTTAAGCAAACAGCTCAATAGGTTTCTGGTTTCAGTTGATCAACTATGAGGATTTTCAGATTTTCCTTTTTTTTTTAAAAAATCATTGTGAACTGGATATATTTGAGTTTTGGACAGTTAGGACAAAATTTGTTTTAAAGATGTCACTGGGAAATTATAATGGATATATTTAACAATGTCTTGTCATTTTATTAAAATACAGAAACAAAATAACACAAAAATGTCAGAAAATACCAGTCGCAAGCTCTCACAGTTCAAGGCAATGTTTTTAAATAGCTAATTTTGTCTAAATGTTTGGAATTTTTGTTGGCAGATGACTAAAATAGATATTAAAGAATTAACTTAGTTGTTGTTGAATAATTGTCTGTAAATTGATTTTAATGCCCCTCACAGCTGAGTGTTATGAGCTCTTCTGTTCAGTGACAAACAATTACAATAACAGACAGAAAATTATGGAGAAAAAAAATCCTGCATGAGACAAGAGAAGAGAAATGTAGCACAATATAAAACTCAGACACAAACGTTGTTCAAGTTATGACTGAATCATACTAACTTTACTTGACTAATAATGAATCTTGAAACCTGTATTGTAGTGAGATTAATGTAGTGACACAGTTGTACCACCAGGTGGCACCGTGCACTCAGTTTAAAGTCTACAAACAATCTCTTACTGAAGAAAAATGAGTCCATACAGTCTGATTACAGCTATGTTAACATTCACCATCCAGTGTGACTAGTGCTGCAACAACAAGTATTTTCATTACCCAATAATCTGATAATTAATGATTGTTTATTCAATACAATTTTAGAAGACATAGGGGGAAAAAAAGCCTGAAATTGTGGTATTTGAATTAGTAGCAGATCCTCAAATTTAAGGAGCTGAATTGAAAGACTGTTTGGCTTGCTTGAAAAGTGACTGAAACAAATAGATTATCAAAATAGTTGCTGAATAATTTTCAACCAATCGACTAATTGATTAATGGACTAATTGTTGCAGCTGTAGTGTGACTGTCAATAGAACCAGAGGTCAGACGACACGGTCAACCCACAGCAGTCAGCATGTCAACAGGACTAATCCCATCAGCAAGACACCTCACCTCACAGCTTCTACCAGTAATCCAATGATCACACATTTTCTAAAACGTCAACACACACAGCAACAAGCTTAAGCGAACTAAAGGAGGGGCCTTCGAGTTGGTAAAAGTTATTATTTAACCACTAATTTATCAGCTGGTTGGCACACAGTTAAAGGATGTCACAGTGAAAGCCCAAATGACAACAATATGCAAAAATATCCAGTAATAAGCGTTAATAACATGTGTATAAACTAAATGGTAAATAGACATATAGCACCTTTCTAGTCTTCAGACCACCCAAAGCATTTTATACTACATGTCACACACGCATGCTGATCGTAAGGTGCCAACCTGCTAATCTAATGTACGTTCACACACTCAAACACAGCTGGGGCAGCCGTCAGGAGCAATTAGGACACTTCAACATGCATACTGGATGATAGGGTAATATTCCAATCAGTAGACGGTCCAATCTACTTCCTGAGCCACAGCCGCCCCCTAAACTCAACCTGCTTTAATACATTACCAAATAAAGAAATGATTAAGATGTATGTGTGAAAATAAAGAAGTGAATTAATAAAAAGTGAATTAATTAAAAAAAAAACAGATGAATGATTAAAAACAAAATTAAATTCAAGTTTCTCTACATTTAATGTCTTAACTGTAGCTTCAGGTTTCATTTACCCAGATTAATCTTGTATCGAGATTGCTCGCCGCTAACATGAAAATTAGCTGAGCTGTGTTCTGAATGTTCTGACATAAATAATTTCTGGTTTCTTTACTCTTATATGATGTTACCTTGGGCTTTGGGAAACAGTGATCAACATTTTTCACCATTTTATGACATCTCATAGACCAAACAATCGATTAATTAAGAGAATATTCAACAGATGAATTGATCATGAAAATAATCGTTTGCAGCCCTATACTCTACATACTCTTCTGCATTAGCTACTATACTGATGAATCCACATCAACAATGCACAATCCACAATGTGTGCTGGAGGTCACCTACAAAATTGCACACATTACACTTCACAGAAGAGTTTAATTTTGAAAAATAATATATAACCATATTATATGACCACTGCCACACAATGGTGTGTCAAATAGCATGTCCTGTCATGCTAGTTAGCTTCACATTGTGTCCACTTCCTCAATGCAATTCAATTGCTTTTCACAATTTACACATCAAACTACTAACCTTAATAGCATGAAGTGTGATTTCCAGTAGTTTCATTCAGAATGTAACTCCTTTTGCATGCAGTGTTTATCTTGACTAGCTCCTGTATTAAGTTTACAACATTAACTGGCCTAAAAGCTGTTTTGATATATGGACAATATACCATTAGTATGTGGTTTATATGTGCATTAAAAAGAAGATTTTGGAACCTGACCTAGGGATTTGTTCCCATTCAGCCATGAGAGCATCAGAAAGGTCAGACACTAATGTTGGACATTGAGATGCATCCCAAGATGGACACTGTATAGGTAAAAGGAGGGTCATTGCACTTACAGTCACTCGTCTATCCTCTCCTTTAGAGGATTTATTTGCTACATGCAGCAGAGGATAACAGAAAAGCCACTTCGTTTGACTCCAGGAAGAAAATGTCATCATTGCACAGAAACTGTTATATTTATCTTATTTATACACTATCTGCTTTGAATGCCCCCACATGCAAAACATCAGCTAGATCAGTAGACAGTGCAGGTACAGCTTTTGTCACCTGTTGGACAAGCTGTCCCCAATTCAGCGCTCCAAATTCTGAAATTTGTCCCCAAAAGTAGCCTATGACAGACCACCTACACAAACACACAGAGGCTTGAGCGCTGCCTGAAGTCTTTAATGAGATTCTGTGTGAGTGGGTGAACTTTCCCCCAGATCGAGAGCAGACACAGGCAGGGAGGGAGGGAACGAGGGAGGTGCAGTGAGAGAGGGAGAGACAGAGACAGAGAGAGAGAGCGAGAGAGAGAGCGAGAGAGAGAGAGAGAGAGAGAGAGAGAGAGAGAGAGAGAGAGAGAGAGAGAGAGAGAGAGAGAGAGAGAGAGAGAGAGAGAGAGAGAGAGAGAGACAGACAGACAGAGACAGAGACAGAAAGCATGAGAGGGAGTGATTTATTGTGATTATTCAGAGTAGGAATCCAACCAGAGATATAACTGGACAAAAATATGGTACTATTCAGTATAATAGGAAGATGGAAAGAAAAGGTGAAAGAAGGCAGATTTCTTGCAGCTGGCAGTTTCTCAGGCATGGAGATGAATATCTTGCGGGATACACAACTACTGTGTTGGGTCTGCTGCAACCACTCAAGCATATTTCTTTCCCTCTGCAGTTACTATTTACAATTCAGTTAGCAGATGCTTTTATCCAAAGTGACGTACATCTGAGTTATAAACACATATGGGCTGCAATATGCAGGCACTCTGGAGACAAAGCTAGCTTGATGCTTTTACAATCAGCCTCTTTGTAGTATCACATTTAAATGACTGCGCACAGACAGAGCAGCTTGATATGCATGTCGACTGTTAACTCCCTGCTGAATTGCTAAAAAAACAACATAAATGTTTATATTTGGCTGTCCAGTCCCCTTAAAATAAACAAACTAGCCTCCACAGAGTGGCACTTTCTAACATGTTTTTCCTGTTTGTCTGCTTAGCCCCACCTCTCTGTGTGTACGCACAGACGGGGCAGCTCAGCCTGAGCTCTGTTCATCCGTCATACATCTGCCTCAACAGCTTGGGCTGCAGGCATTTAAACTGCTGTGACCAGGAACAGCAGTGAATCCCTCCACTAGGATACAAAATCTGTCAGGTAACGTCTGCATGGCATTCATCAACAGGATGGCACACTAACTAAATTAAACAGGCCCTCCAGACTCCATGACTCATAGAATTACATAATAACCTATTCTTATAATAACTGACTCAACAGATTATATAGGCCATAGTATTAGCGCTGGTCCAGATGCCATATATGCACAGGATGCTTTTGAGGATTCAACCTCAACAAGAATAATATAATGGGATACACTTCACAGCTTGCTGAAGTAAAACACACAGGTGTTCACACTGAAATATTTAGAGTCACGTCCAGGCTCTGACACAAGCAAGCACCTGTTAGACCAGGATTTCAGACACCTCAATCTGTGGTCCATCTGCCCCATATCTGTGAAACCAAACCACTGACTGCATGATGTGAAAGAGCCACAGTAAATACATAACACAAATACATTACAGTTGGTGTTTCAGGGGAGAGCAACCTATTCAAAATCAACTTACATATGTTGTGGCTAAAAATATATCACTATAACGCCACATGCAAGACCCAGATGATGAAGGGTATTCAAGTGCAAGCAAGTCTACAAAACTATGCGAACCATGAGAGGAGCTTCTAAATCAATAGACCAGTGATGTCCATCCAGGGGATCTCTGGGAAAAGTTACAAGAAAATGAGTTTCGAGTTTCATACATTCAGCCTTAATTATTAGGTTTTTTCTCCCATTTGCTCCACAATGTGTTCAGGCTGTGTTTTTCTAATGCATTTTTTCCCTATAACTACTCTTTACACAATCATTACTAAATCCAAAGATTTCTCTGACATTCTTGAGTATCCATGATTATACACAGAGCTGTTTTGGGTCTGTGAAACATTTGTTTCTGTTTACTTCCTCTGGCTGTCACTCTCATAACTCAGTCCACTAGCTAGCTGACTGGCTAACATAGCTAACAGCAGCCAGGCTAAGCAGTAAATGGAGAGACGCTAGTTACACAAGCATCCTTGGTATTTGCAAAGTAGCAAACTATTCATTTGCAAAGTGAAACCTGAAATATACGGCATTATTCAGAGATATGTAGGCGGTGAGCCGCAGTATTCCCCCCCCCCCCCCCCTGTCAGCTCTGAAGCATGTCTACGTGACACAGACTTGTTTACTTCATGCTGGCCCAGCTGCTCTGTAGCACTTCAGCTGCCTCACTGCATGCACACAATGTCGACTGACACAAAAACACATTCAAGAAAAATATAGAAAAAGAAAAGTGAATATTCAGCGGGAGTTTGCACCCTACCTGCCCTGTCCCGCAAGCTTTTCGGGCAGCAGGAGCCCCTCATGTTCCAGGTTTAAATCCTCTTCTTCCCAGCGTGGTGAGCACTGTGAGAGCCTGCAGCGGCGCAGGAAGCAATGAATGAAGCGAGTGAGCGGAACAGCCGCGCGTTGTACATCGCGTCTATATGCACGAGCACAGGTGCACGTTCATTTGTTATTGTTTGGTTGCAGTCTTCTGTGTACCTCCAAACCTGTGCAAGATGTTTAAGCCTTTTTGTGTTTGCACCATTATCAGTCACATATGCACCAGGTAGCGCTTGAAACTGACTTTGATCCTTAGGAGCCCCAAAAGACGCAGCTGTCATAATTTCATTCATTGCAGATTTGTTTATTTTTCATTGCACAACGTAAATGGACATATCAGCTAATTAGATTATTTGTTATTTCTTCTCATGCCTCCCTAAAATGTCAGAGACTTGAGGCAGCAGATGGCACTTTAGTGACCTACAGCTTTTCTGGAAGAGAGGAACTTTTTGAAAATCAATATATTACTTCACAAAATCTATGCTTGATACTGAAATTCAAGTCAATTCTTTTTTATTTTTAAATGAGAACTTAGATGCATTCAAATTAAAATTGCATAACAAACAACATCGCTATTTGCTTTTTGCACACAAAACATGTATTTATTATTTTCTTCACCCAGAAAAGTTGTCATTGAAAAACAACATTGTTGGCATATTCTTTCCATGACCTTTGGCCATCTTTATCTTGTATTTAGAAAACGCAAAAAAGAAAATTAAAAATATTTTTTAATGGATTTGTTTAAAGTAAAGACATCATTTTGGTTATTTGTATATATTTGTATTTTGTTTAATTGTTGGTTTGTGGTCTGGGTTGGGGGGAATTCCGCTTTTTTACAGCTTCATTAATTTGCACGTTTTTAGACATTTTTGGATGTGTACTTCATATATTTTTTTAAATAATAATTTTATATCCTTTTGTTGTTTTAGCTTTACTATCAGCATGTTAAAAAAGTTATTTTTTTATTCATTGCATAGTTGACCTGCATATTGAGTCACTTCATTAAATTGCTCTTGTAGGAATACATAAAGTGTCTGAAGTGTTCAAGTTCAAGTTTATTGTCATTCCTCTCCTTATAGGTAATGCAAAAAACAGGAACACATCTAAATGTGTCCCCAAGACCACAGTGCAACAAAAACAAGCATAGAACAATAGGAACAGCAAATTTAGAAACTACACTTCAGATTAAAATGTAGACACATCAAAGTGTGTGAATGGTGATATCAATAGAGACCAGACGGCACATTTTTGCCACAGGGCCCTATAAAAGCTTCATGCAGGATGCAGCCATGTCCTTGTATGAGAGTCACAGACAAAAAGAAGAAGAAGAAGAAGAAGAAGAAGAAGAAGAAGAAGAAGAAGAAGAAGAAGAAGAAGAAGAAGAAGAAGAAGAAGAAACAACTCAGATGTATAACAAACCTTCAAATCTTTAATGAGTGTATCATACACTGAGCAAATAAAGATAGGTTTTTTTTCAGCAGTTTGATGCTTTTTATTGGTGTTTCTCAGTGTTTTTTTCCGACTCCATTTGACTTCCATCTTTACTTGAGCTTCGCTGCAGCATCTGCTTTTGTCTGAATACGTCTCTCAGTGCAGACAGGATCTGTTCACCTTTTTCTGAAGTTGTTGGAGGACCCACCTAACAAGAAAAGTTAACATCATTGAGTCTACACATGCTTCACATGTACATTTTGGTGTTTGCAGAACTGTTGTCATCTTACATATTTGAAACTTGCACTCTTTCTGATCCTCTCTGGAACAGGTTGAGGAGGAACAGATGGAGGAGGAGGATTCCAAGCAACAAGAGGACTCTGGTCTTGTGTGTCACTGCCCAGTGGTGTCTGCTGGGAGGCGGTGCTGCTCTTGATTGGGGGGACTGGTGGCAAAGGTTTTTTTTTAAGAGCATGGGAGATGGACACTCTTGCAGCTCTTGGCAATGTCTGAGAGACTGGACCTGTCAAATATGCCATAACACTTCAAATATGTACTTTCTGAAAAATTAAATGTTGAAAAGTAGACAACATCTTCCAAGATAATGTACCTCTGTTCCTCAACTCTCTCTGCACCGCCTTCAGTCCTCCAAACTGGTTAATAATGCAGTCAACAACCTCAGCAATGTCTTTGTCTTTCAGGTCCTCTTCAGTGAGTCGTGCCCGCATCAACAGTCTTCTCATAGTGGGGTCCAGATCCTTAAATTTCACCATTAAAACAGGGAAGGGGACTGATTTAATATGCTATTCCACACAAACTAATTACAGTAGGTCTGTGTATCATGATGTGAATTTTCATATAGTGACAGAGCATGTGATTGACTTTCTGAATTAGATTTTCAGGTGTATGTTTTGACTCACCGAACTGATTGTTGGTGTAAGAGTTGTAGATGGTGCATCAATGGGTGAATGTTGCTCCTGGTCGACTGGTTTCACTCTACAAAGAAAACAAACTCTTAGTAAACTCTTTGCTTTAATTTCCTGTTGCTTACTTTAAATCCAGAAAGAGGGGACATTTTTCTCACCCTGATTTAGGTAGGTTACATGGTGAGATGTCCTCTTTGTCTGCGTTTGTCATTTCAATCATCCCGGTCATCTTTTCTGCAAACGTAAATGGAAGATTCATGAGAATTCTTTTAAAAATATGTTGACTTGACACACATGAATAATCCATTTTGGTGTTATTCGAACCTTGGTTTCTTTGGACAGCCTCCACTGCCCAATGAAATTCCTCTGCCTCGGCTTCATTTGCAAAGTTGAGGCCTGCCTGGTGACCCTGTGCAAACACAACAAATCCACCCTAAACCAGCCCAAAACTAGTGCTCTGATGAACATGTTGCATGCACTGACACTTTCAAAGCGAGATGGTTTTTCCATTGAACTACAACATTTAAAAAACATAAAGCAACTTGTCTTACATCTGCAGGAAAAGTGTGGAAGAATGTGTGAGTTGCGGTGTACTTGAATGGGATGTACATCTCCTGCTCCCACAGTAATTTGGCACGCTGTGATAAAGGAAAGATGAGGGAAAGATAAATGAAAAGGAAGCAAACTGGCTCTGAACAGCGATTACAGTCTCACACGAGGTCAAAAGTACAGGCACACCCATCAAGATAAGCCACTCTATTGTTACTAAAGGAAATAGCAATTTAAAGGAAACACTATAAGCACTCCCACACGTGCAACTGTGCTTGCACACCTAGAGGCGCACATGTAAACTAACAAAATGCCAATAAAGTGAAGCTAAGAGGACACAATTAAATGCTACTTCATTCAGGGAAGTGACAAATGTGTGAGTGGTCGAAGTATCTCTCCCCAGTTCTGTAGTTCCTCTTACCTTGACACAGTAGAGTTGCAGGAAGTAAGAGTGCACAGACTGATCCTCGATGAGACACACCACTCCGCAAGCCAAACAATTCCAGCCTGGACTCCCACCCTGGTTCTCTTTAGCTACTAGAACCTGCGCTACTGTACTTTTGATCAGCTGAAATAAAAAAAATCAATATAATGTAGTGTAATATAAATATAAAGATATGTTACTTGAGTATAGACTACTCAGAAAGCATAAAAATGGGAAGGAACTAGAGTCACCGGAACCGTTTCTAAGAAGAAGATTGAGAAGTGTTTTCCCTCAAGGCTCATCCCTTTCTTCTGACAATTTATTTAGAGTGTGAAATCTGATTTTCCTTTTAAAAATGTGATATCTTTTGTGACTCAGGGTAACCTTTGAGGCACTCTGGTTCAGTTTCAGAGCATGTCACTGCAGTGAGGCTGCTCCTAAGAGAGACTAATGACATTTTTTAATGGCTGATGATGCTGGTATGTGCTTTATTTAAACTATCTTATATCTTGTGTTTCAGCTTCAGTAGATCAAACCATCTAAGGAATTGATATCACGGCTCCTCCTTGGTTCAGATCCTATCTCACCATAGGTTAAAAAAACAACAACATGCAGAGTCGCAGGATTATGGTCTTACCTTTTCTGTGTTTACGGTTTAAGCAGTCTTATTTTAACATTTAACATTACCACATAAACAAATTATTATTATACATCTTTAAATCTTGCAGCAGCTTCTCTGATACTATAACGTGTTGTGTTACTGTCAGGCAATACAAACATCAGATAGCAACTGTAAACAAAACAGGCCTCACAGAGAGCCCATTCATCCACCGCCTCCTCTGATTGAAGCTACCGCAAACATGACAACAACCTCAGGAAGTACAAGAATTAAAGTAACTGAGTGCAGGGAGTTATGATTCAGAGAAACTGTCATGCCATCATACATCATCATCATCATACTCATTAACATGAGCCTTGCCAACATTTTAACAAGTGTTACTTTTGAAACTATTTTAATTTAATAACATGCACTCCCCTTTTGCATTATTGGTTCCATTAATTCCTAAAATGTTAAATGAAGTCTCAGACTTCTATTTAGTTTGACTTTTACACTACACAGAGTTTTGAGCTGTTCTTTAAAGATTTTACAGATACTGTGATGAACTGAACCAACCTTACGCTGGGGTTCGAGCAGAGTGATGAGGACACCTTTCTCACGAATTGTCAGAAGATCACTCATTACCTGACATCCAGAAATCAGACTGGACGCCATCACAAAGACTGTCCTTTTTCACTTTTTACTCTCTGTCTTGTCCCTTCACCCTGTCTTGATGTATCCACTGAGGCTGCTCAGCCTGAACACATTCAGTCCTGATCCTAACTGCGGGAGTTGAGTGGCAACATTTTGTTCAATGTCTAATCATGCAAATTTATTTGACTTGTTGTATGCTATAAACTGCACTGTGGCGCTGTGGCTTACCAACTGGTCACTGGCAAAAGGCCAGAAAAGACATTTGTTAATTTTATGTATTCAAATTGAATGTTGTTAAAGGTACCAGCTGTTAGCTTGCATGTTCAAACAATAATACCTGCTGAAACATGAGCATAATTTATCTTTCAGTTGAAAAATGAATGGCAGGAAGCTCTCAAAGGAGAACATTTCAAGAGAGTGGAAATATCTGGTACTTGATAGATCACTTTGTGCAAGAAGCATGTTAATACTGTGACCTCTCATGGTTTGAATTTCCCTTTGTTTGTGTTACAGTGCACATCATTGTGTACATTATTGACCATCATCAAAGTATATGACTGAATTATTAGTTGAATGCAGCCTTGTCTGGTGCAATATATTTTACAACAAACAACAATTTTACAACTTCCACATACTGTCTATTTGTTTACAGCAGGAGGAACCATTTTCTCTCATGGCGAGGTGAAGTTTAATAATTCCAATTGCTAAATAAGATTTCATATACAAAAGGGAATCAACACACTTGTAAAACAAAAAACACAGTTTTATTTTTGTTAGAGAAGAACAATCAAAATACATGACATTCATAAGACTATTGAGTGCAGTGATACGGAAGAAAGAAAATAACTAAGTAAAATACAACAAGTGGCATGTACATGGGAAAATATTGCTAACTTTGGCTTTCATAGCTTGATACTACTTCTGTCCAATAATCATTTCCCCGTGCTCTTCAGAAAATGTAACTTCTCTATTACTGTTATTCACTACTCCACCTCCATCTCCTCCTCTTTCAGCCCCTCCAGGCATGGGCCTCTTGCGTCTCTTGTTGAGCAGAGGGTTGTTGGAAGTGTCCAGGTCTTTAATCTTCACCTGGTCGTAGTCAACACGCATGGTGGCCAGAGCACTGGTCATTTCCTCCTGTTGGAGGACAGACATGTAAATCTTGTATCGTTGCTGTAAAATTTGTAGTCCACTGCCACCTTGTGGTCTCATTCTGAAGATAATATTGAGTCTAACCTTCACATCGTCCCAAAGCTCCTTATCCTCAGTCAGAACACGAGAGGTGTGGAGAGGAGTTGGAGGCACCACCATTGACTCCTGTGGTGTAAAAGCACAAAAATATATGAAAATACAGGGGAACCATACAGGTCTGTAGCCACAAGACTTATACAATGTTAACTTACGCTAATCCAAGGATGGTTCATGAACTGTCCAATGGTCATCCTCTCATTAGGGTCTGTCTTCAGTAACTGAATGATGAGCTGTTTGGCTGCAGAAGAAATCAAATATGATTAACCCTGCTGACTCTTTTTCAGTATTAAACCAAGACTGTGATCTTTCACTAACTTTAACCAAGTGCTGCCTGTGCCTAAACCATACAAAATTAAATTATGTTGTAGTTTCTACTAGTGGATATTGTGCTGCAAGGTCAGATATTTTGGTGGAGAAAAAAACAACTAGGTACATCTAGGTACAACTAGGCATGTCTCTGAACATTTCAGTCAACATTTTTGCAACTTGCCAAATACATTAATTAACAACATATTCTCATTTTGTTGAGAGAAAATGTAATTCAGCCAGCATTACATTTCTAGCAAAACGTCTTTGCTGTTGCAATTTAGTGGTATAGGAAGGTCATTCCTAGGAAACAGGGTTGTAAAGTGAAGTAAGTTAAGGTCTAATTGAAGTTAGACCGTTTTTTTTCACAGTTTTGAAGTCTTCTTGCTGCTATTTATAAATTTGATGTCTGAGGTCTGACCTTCCTCAGAAACTTCAGCCCACTCAGGGTTGGGGAACTCATACTGGCCCAGTCTAATCCTCTGCTTCATTCCTGGAGAGATGGCCTGGCCTGTGTTTGAGTAGAATGGAGGAAATCCACAAAGCCTATAAACACAAGATAAGACAAGAGACTATTTTAACCAATACACAGAATTGTGCAGGGGCAACAGGCATTTCCTTAAGTTAAATAGACATTTATGATACTCACAGAATGTACATGATGACGCCCAGAGACCACATGTCACATGATTTGTCATATTTCTCTGGCCCTAGCACTTCTGGGGCTGAATGGACAAACAGATACAGTGAACAGCGGTAGAAAGATGTGCTATTTATGCTACTGGCACTCATGTAGTGTAGCTCCTGATTACACCATAACGTAGATGACAGGAAACACTCACCAACATAGTATGGAGTGTAACAGGGAGTTTGGAGGGAATTGTGCAGTGTTGTTTCCTTCGCAAAGCCAAAGTCAGACAGTTTTAGTGTAGCGTTACTCTCCTTGGTGGTGTAGAGCAGGTTTTCAGGCTGCAGTTTGTATGATAATGAGAAAAATATATAAAAATCAGAATTTAAATTCTATTTATTGAGTTAAAAATGTTTATCCTTGCTTACAGTTTCTGGGGGAAAAAACAGTATTTAACAGGAGCCTTACCTTTACGTCCCTATGAGCAATGTCCATGTGGTGGAGATACGCTATAGCTGAGCCGATGTCATGCATGATCTCTGATGCTTCTGATGGACAGATGTGACACAGATGTAACGGCACAGGACACAACATATAGACTCGTAAATCTCAAACTGTTAAATGTGAACTCTGACCCACCTCTCTCAGTGAAGGCCTGGTCCCCTCTGGCCTGAATGCGACTGAACAGCTCCCCTCCCTCCATACTGAGACAAAATTAACAAAGAGATCAGAACTGGGGCAAGGAAGGGACTCTTGGCAAACAAGCACTGTTCTCTGCTGCAATCATGGTTTTATAACAAAGCCAGTCATTGTGCCTCACTATTTACTGTGCAGATAAGTCCAGTCTTCAGAGCCACAGCAGACTACAATGACGCAAGCAGTGAGGATATTAAAGGGAAATTCCACACAAAGACAACATCAAGCTATCACGTTGATTTTAGACCTTAATTATAATATAAACGCAGACAATTATCTGCCTAAGATGTAAATGAGATGACAGTGATACCATGTGACACTTGACAATAAATTAGCAACAGACTCAGTGGGTTTCTTTCAGGATTATACTTTACTTGAATGTACACGTTATAATATAGTTGTAAATCAGAGGATTTCCCCCCAAGTGTCTTATGTCAAAGGCCGTGGTCACAGCTTTAAAATATCTTCTGTCTGTTCCAATCACAAGTGAAAAGTGTCAACATTTGTCTGCTGATTGACACAAATCTATATCATATCATGCGCATGTCAAGTCAATTTTAGAATTGATTTTCCCTTAAAGAACTAAACAACCAGACAATAAATAACAGAGTGCTCACCACTCCATTATGATGAGGAGACATTTCTTCCCCTGGTGTATGTTCTCATACAGGCTGAGTATCCGGACGACGTGAGGACCTCCGGAGACTCGCCAGTGCAGCTCCACTTCACGCCTGGCTTTAGGAGTATCATACAGAACCTGATCCACAGACAACAAAAAACACATGTTAGTGGATTGTTTCAGTTTTTATATTATGAAGATAAGATTACTTTAAAAAATATTTGACATCTTTGTCAAAAACATAGTTACAAACAAATAACTCTATTTACAACACAATTACTAGCAAATACTGAAGCCTATTTATTTTCTAAGCCATTACAGAGAACATTGAGAGTGAATACTTAAAGACTGCATTTAGCAACATGTTTTATCTTTAAAGACACAGTGCCTGTTATCACAGACAGAGGGTGGCAGAAATCTTATTTTCCTAGATATGCAGACCCCAGCCCAAATCCTTGTGGACATGACAATGCGTTTTGAGCACTGGAGGAAGAAGAAGGCTGAAATATGATTTCCTATGTAAGCAAAGGTTTCCTCTAAAGCCTCTATTGCACAGTCCATTGCCTCTCACAAAACACGAGGTTACTTAGAAATACAATATACAGAGCAAGTGCTTCATATCTCATTGTACTTTTTGGTTTGTATTTTACCACCAAAGAAAACAGCAGGCACTTGTGGGGCTGCTCTTCCTGTTTTTACTTTCTTAAGGCTTTGCTGAAAACCCTGCAATGACTGCTTACTGGCACACCAACTCTGAATTTCTAACAACTCACATTTTTCAAGGTCCTGTTCAGATTCACTGTGAAATATATTAAATATACAATGAGCCGTAAGCCTAATGTAAAATAAAAGCAGATTTTTAGTTTTTTGTTAGAGGCTCAGAATCATCATCGATGATTATGTCCAGTATTAACAGAGCAGATCTTTGTCCACACGACAATCTCCAGAGCAGAGTTGAAACATGTGCCAAAGCATCCCAGACAGCATATCACTGTCTCTCAGACACATCCACTGTCTGAGCAACACAGTAACTGGATTTGCTCTGAGATTACTGCTCCATCCATCCATGGCTGGAAATTGCTATTTCATATGAGCCATATAATCAGTGCCATACAAATTAGAAACCATCAAACTTTAAATACAGTAGAAATCCTACAAGTAAAAACTATTCTGTAGATTTCCAGTATAAGACGCCATTAAACAGTATGGACCACAGACACTAAGCAGAGATGAATAATTGATGGATGCCCTCTTTCTTTCTTTCTTTCTTTCCTTCCAGTGACAGCAGTCTCTAGAGGGCTTTAAGGATAAAGAAACAGGCAAACACACACCTTGAGGGCACATTTCTCTCCTGTCTTCTTGCAATAACATTCCAGCACTTTTCCATTGATGCCCAAGCCAAGAACCTGAGCGGTGATTTTATAGTCATCTGTTACCGCATGTCTCCTGAACTCCAGTTTAGAGTAAGCAGGAGGCTGGTGGTCAGTGCGGTCGCTGCCCAAGCTGCTCCCCAGGCTGCTGGAGTCGCTGTGGCGCGCTGTCCCGTGCTGCGCAGTAATTTGATTAACCGACTGTTCCTCTTGGTTATGATGCATTTTTTCCCTGTATACGCCAACAGTGGCAGAGCAAATGTCATCAGTCTCTGGCCCAGATAATATCCAGTATCATCCTAGTTCATCCACGCACGCCCAGAAGAGGTCTGTACTTCCATCTCGACACACTTTGAACACTGTAGAAGCAAAAACAGAGTGTATAAAAACCTCCTTGGTATACAGAAAAAGGGCGGAGGTCTTGAATGGTACTGTTATATTTGCACAGAAAACTTTAAACGATTCCACCTAAATACTGGATGTATGTGTAGAGAGAATAAAACACAATTCATATCTGGGAGGAAAAAAATGTTGGAAAATCTGGTACCCCCTCCTGTTCCTCATCACGTTTATCTGCGTCTTCCTGCAGGGTACACCAACCTCCCCAACTCCCTTACGTCAGCGCAGAGCGGCTCAAATTCATTGACCATTCACGGATTTCTTAAAGGAGCAACTACGCGTAAATACGCACGGCCGGGAAGAAAGAGGAAAAAGTCAAAAAGCTCTGTCGAGAAATGAATGCAGGGATTAAAGCAAGAAAAGGTCTGTGAGCCTGAAAAGTTGTCCAGGAAGAAATATGTATTGAATTAAATATTGTATGAATTTAAAACAGCTGTCTGCCTGAGAACTTCAACCCCTGTGAAAGTAGTAAGTACAAGGTCTACTCCCAGAGGCATAGAAATGGAAACTTGGCCCCCTAATAGAATATTATTTTCATATACAATGACGCTGGAGTTTTTGTGGAATCTCTATTTGACTGAATGTTGCATCCTCTCCACATTTGATTCTGCTAAAAGCAATGCTCACATTAATGCTGAGCCACAGACACACGAGGTTAATTGTGCCATATATACTGAGTGTCAATTAAAGCCATTTACTAAGCAATCAAGAAGTTACTAAAAGCTTGGAAATGTAGCTAAGGGTGCATCAGAGGATAGCATGGCATTAGAGTGCACAGAGGATGCCAAGAAACCACTCAAATGTGACATAGAGGAAAAATGAAATGCTTACAATCACAGTTCATTTGTATTCTGTGTATTTAAATCCATTTATTTGGAGCTAATATCACAAGCAAGGTTGAAACAACAGACATCCAGTATACCAAGTTTTGCTCATTTAATGACATTTTTATCATTATATTACTTTACAAGATTTATGCTTGATGTATGCTCTAATACTAAATTAGAAAATGAGTCATGATGATGAGTTAATACAGAATGTATCATGAATTCCAATAAATAGACAAGTCACTATATGAGTTAGGGTTAGGGTTGAAGTTAAAGGGAAAGTGATTAGTTAAAGGGAAACTTTGGTATTTTTCAACCTGGAACCTATTGTCCCATCTTTCTGTGTCTAATGGGAATAATTTTTGAAATTGCTAGCATTGAATTGCTTCAGCTAGCAGCTATGAAACGGGTGCAATGTAATCCTTTGGGACAATAGCACCCTGTCAATGTATGTCCACTAAAAGTGCTTGTTTTTGCCACTGTCTGGCTCTGTGTCAAGTGTCAACATTATGGACACACATAAATAAAATGTTTTTCTTTGCCTTTCACTTGATCCAGACTGTTTATTATTAGGGCCCGAGCGGCGACTGCAAGTCGCCTGGCGAAAGCCCTATTGAAATTCGTTCATGCCCCAACGTGCAAGTGACCCCAAAGTGCAAGTGACCCCAAAGTAATCAAGTAATCAAGTAATCATGTGGTATGGAAGACCCCAGGGGAAAAATGCTATATTGAAATTGTAATGTTTATTATTATTATTATTAGGGCCTGAGCGGCGACTGCAAGTCGCCTGGCGAAAGCCCTATTGAAATTCGTTCATGCCCCAACGTGCAAGTGACCCCAAAGTGCAAGTGACCCCAAAGTAATCAAGTAATCAAGTAATCATGTGGTATGGAAGACCCCAGGGGAAAAATGCTATATTGAAATTGTAATGTTTATTATTATTATTATTATTATTAGGGCCCGAGCGGCGACTACAAGTCGCCTGGCGAAAGCCCTATTGAAATTCGTTCATGCCCCAACGTGCAAGTGACCCCAAAGTGCAAGTGACCCCAAAGTAATCAAATAATCATGTGGTATTGAAGACACCGGGGGAAAAATGCTATATTGAAATTGTAATGTTTATTATTATTATTATTAGGGCCCGAGCGGCGACTGCAAGTCGCCTGGCGAAAGCCCTATTGAAATTGTAATGTTTATTATTATTATTATTATTATTATTAGGGCCCGAGCGGCGACTGCAAGTCGCCTGGCGAAAGCCCTATTGAAATTGTAATGTTTATTAGGGCCCGAGCGGCGACTGCAAGTCGCCTGGCGAAAGCCCTATTGAAATTGTAATGTTTATTATTATTATTAGGGCCCGAGCGGCGACTGCAAGTCGCCTGGCGAAAGCCCTATTGAAATTGTAATGTTTATTATTATTAGGGCCTGAGCGGCGACTGCAAGTCGCCTGGCGAAAGCCCTATTGAAATTCGTTCATGCCCCAACGTGCAAGTGACCCCAAAGTGCAAGTGACCCCAAAGTAATCAAGTAATCAAGTAATTATGTGGTATGGAAGACCCCCGGGGAAAAATACTATATTGAAATTGTAATGTTTATTATTAGGGCCCGAGCGGCGACTGCAAGTCGCCTGGCGAAAGCCCTATTGAAATTGTAATGTTTATTATTATTATTATTATTATTAGGGCCCGAGCGGCGACTGCAAGTCGCCTGGCGAAAGCCCTATTGAAATTGTAATGTTTATTATTATTATTAGGGCCCGAGCGGCGACTGCAAGTCGCCTGGCGAAAGCCCTATTGAAATTGTAATGTTTATTATTATTATTATTATTATTATTAGGGCCCGAGCGGCGACTGCAAGTCGCCTGGCGAAAGCCCTATTGAAATTGTAATGTTTATTAGGGCCCGAGCGGCGACTGCAAGTCGCCTGGCGAAAGCCCTATTGAAATTGTAATGTTTATTATTATTATTAGGGCCCGAGCGGCGACTGCAAGTCGCCTGGCGAAAGCCCTATTGAAATTGTAATGTTTATTATTATTAGGGCCTGAGCGGCGACTGCAAGTCGCCTGGCGAAAGCCCTATTGAAATTCGTTCATGCCCCAACGTGCAAGTGACCCCAAAGTGCAAGTGACCCCAAAGTAATCAAGTAATCAAGTAATTATGTGGTATGGAAGACCCCCGGGGAAAAATACTATATTGAAATTGTAATGTTTATTATTAGGGCCCGAGCGGCGACTGCAAGTCGCCTGGCGAAAGCCCTATTGAAATTGTAATGTTTATTATTATTATTATTATTATAAGGGCCCGAGCGGCGACTGCAAGTCGCCTGGCGAAAGCCCTATTGAAATTGTAATGTTTATTATTATTATTATTATTCTTCCGACATTTCGTGCCCCAATTTCGCCCCTTTCCCAAATGCGAAAATGCTTATACTTTTGCACGGATGTCCGGCCTCATCCGAAATTCGATATTTTTGGGTGGTCGCACATGGTCGACGCAGAATGGCGGAATAGCGCCCCCTACAAAGTCCAAAAATGCCCATAGGGAATTTTGCTAACTTTGTCCTATGCTCACAAAATTCGGTACACATATGTATTATACCCACATATGCAAAAAAGCCTCATGACCTCAACCCAACAGGAAGTCGGCCATTTTGGTTTTGATTTTTCCCCGCCTAAAATTAACTCCTCCCACAGCGTTCGCCCGATCAAGTTCAAATTAAGTACGCAACATCTCCAGACCTAGCTGAGCTTAAGTTGTGCTCTGCGCATCCGTAGGTCAAAGGGCGTGTCTGCCAGGGCTCAACTAACTTTGGCGTGCTCGCCATGTACATACGAGTGGCTCTCACGCCCACATACTTCATCCAATCAGCTTCAAACTTGCTGGACATGATGATGGCTCCGCCCTGAACGTCCCGATATATTAACTTCCCACGTAACTCATAGCGCCCCCCGGTGGTAACAGGAAGTGAACTTAAATTCATGAAATATACTAAGTTGACCCCATCAACTTCATTCCACTTCTTAAACATGCAGAACCAGTTGGTGAAGCTACATTATGAACACTGTGAAGCTACGAGTAATGGCGTCCCTGTGGGGGCGTGGCTACCATCAATTCCTCGCCATGAAAATACGTTTGGCTTTTTGATGGCTTTATTGAACACGTATCATCATGAAAATTGATACACAGGTCCAGGATGGAGACCTCTTCCATCTGATAGGGGTGTCGCTCATGTCGTCCCCTAGTGGAAACAGGAAGTGCCATTTTTTGCATCAACATTGTCCGATTTCCACGAAACTTCACATGTGTGATGAGGGACTGACCCTGAACACACCTGCATGCATCCCATTACTGCCCCCTGGTGGATGAACCATCAACCTCTCATAACTCCTTCATGCTTTGTCCAATTCACTCCAAACTTCACATGACTGATGAGTTGCCGCCCTGAACACACCAGACCACACCAGACCATATGTGTAACTACCTGTGACTGCCCCCTACTGGATGAACGAAACATTGCATTTTTGGCCTCCTTCCAGGTTTTTTCTCACTTTCTGCTTCACGCCACAGCCCCGCCATGCCTCAGGCCCCGCGGTGGCATGGGTGAGCGAGGGCCCGCCATCGCCGCTTGCGGCTTTAATTTAACTTTTTCTCCATATGATATTTTCCATTATGTTATCAAACATATGTGTCAATGTCACTGACAAGTTGATTAACATCACTGGGCAATTATTATTGTAGATTATTGACATATATTACACATGACTCATATAGGTTTTATAATTTAAACAAACTTGCAGTTTAATTTTCAGCACAATAACACAAAGAACATATTCAAGCAGATTAAACTATTAAAACAGCCTATCACAATAATGAAGCTTCTGTGTGCATTCTGCGTATGTATGGAAGACAACATACAATATGTAACATCACTGGCACTGATTGGTTAACTAGTACTGACCAAATATTTAGATTTAGACAGATTTTCAGTATTTTGAGTTGTCTTTGTGGTTGATTTCTAGTAGTCATTTCAGCTGTTGCATCAGGTGTCAGCTGCAGCTGCAAGTTTCCTTTGTTGTGTGTCTGTAGCTGACTGTTTCTGTAACATAAGCTGAAGTGTTGGCTAGCCCTGCAGGGCACGGTCCAGCACATGCTCATCCTTTACAGGGAAAGGCATGGTGACACGCAGCTGCCTGTGCTCCTCCATGGTGCGCTGGATGGTCTCATATGCATTCGAGTTTCCCGACCAGCAGCGACGAGCCACCTGCATCACACACAATCACACAAACCAGAGTAAATCAGATGTGATCTGTAATCTGAGCAGACTGTAAATAATAAGTGAGGCTGGAAACAAGCAAGCTGCTCTTCTTTGTACACTCTCACCCCATTAGAGACGTCCCAGTTGAGCATCAGAGTGGCACGCTTTGCTGCCCCCTCTGAGCCATCCAATAACAAACCAAATCCCCCATTTGTTACCTCGCCCCTACAGAGTGAGACATAAGATTAAGTAAAAACACAATGAATAAATATTTAATAAACAGCTCTGATGAATCATGATCAACACTCAGACAGATCAATCATTAACTGGAAAACCAGCCAGCCGTACCAGCCAACACCGCCGCCGTTATGCAGGGCAACCCATGTAGCGCCCCTGAATGCATCACCAACGAAGTTCTGGACCGCCATGTCTGTAAGGAAGAGACAAAGTTATTTGTCACTGTGGTTTGAATTTCAGTAATTCCTGCAGTATTTCTGGTTAATATGAATGAAAAGTGACGCAGGAAAGCCGGAATCAAAGAAAAGCAACCCAGATTATGAGCGTGCGGGCAAAGCCACAAGCCTCAGTCACAGCTA
The DNA here is from genome assembly GCF_963691925.1 of Scomber scombrus. NCBI lineage: Eukaryota > Metazoa > Chordata > Actinopteri > Scombriformes > Scombridae > Scomber > Scomber scombrus. Next base: position 16,544,260 of record NC_084972.1, read on the forward strand.
TTTTCATGTCAGCACTAACTACAAACAGATGCTGCGTGGACTGTGGGATTGTCATCTTGTGTCTCTTACCTCCTCAGGATTTCAATCATTATCTCAATATGATGTAAATATTAAATCAATCACAGTCAGCGTGTCTTCTTTTATTTTTTTGTCAAAACCACGTTATTGTTCTTGGATAATGAGGCTGAAAGCAGGGGTTTGTTTCTGTCAGTCTAAAACTGGCAAATTAGCATATTAAACAGATTTTATTAGAAAAGACCTCTATTGAGCCCCACCACAGTGAACTGCACATATTATACCTGCACAGAAGGCAGACCCATCATACACATTAGAGGTCTCTCTGAAGGGGCTGTCTGTGCCACTAACGTCATGATGGTCTCTGCTAATTACCACAGGAGCCTGAGTAAGAGAAACAACATAAGACAATGTCAGCTTATAAAGGTCGTGGGCGGATGTTCAAACATCCATGAAAACATGAAATATGCAGACAAAGGTGAATATGAAAGCAGAAAGTGTATTATCTTACTGAAACTTTTCCATCTGCGACAGCCTGGTTGATAGCCAAAGCAATGGAGACTCTTCCTTTCTGGTCAGAGTAGAGGATTCTGGCTTGGGATCCCACAACCTAAACAAAGAGAAAACACACAGAAGTAATCAGCATTTACAGCTTTCTCTTCATCAGATTTGCATTTAGTTAGAAAGTTATCGACCATTTTGTGTTTTCCAGCCTCTCTGATCCAGCGGATGTTGTCATTGTACTGCTGTCTAATGCGATCAGACACATTGGCACTGATTTCCTCCAGGATGGTAGCAGCAATGTTGTCAGTTACAGTGAGATCTTGGGGGTTGCCAGATGTGCACACCCAGCGGAAAGGCCCGAAACCCAAAGAGAAAATGTCTCTGGCAAAGACAGGATAAGGAGAAATCAAAAACTATTCATCCCAAGAAGAAAAAGATCTGATCTGAGGTTCCTAGATTTACATGTTGATAAAATAATCTTAACTCTGGCCTCACTTACTAGCTCTCTACTAGATTTCCCCCCAGTGAGATCTGGTTAAAAGCTCTAGATAAAGCTAACAAGTGGAGCTTTACTTCTAATTACTTAAAAAATGAACTTTTACTCTCTTGATTTTCAATGTTTTAGCTGCCTAAAGCCTGTGTTAGAGTTCTAATGCAGGATCAATGCTACATTGAATAAATAAGAAAATATCTCACCCCATAATGTGCTGGACATAAGAAGGGTAACGGAATTCTGTTGGTCTTCCACCAATCTTTTCTACCTCTGCTCCTATAAAAACAAGAAACCCAAACCTCATTGTAACTCTGACAAGGAGTGAATGGCACATCTGTGTTTATTGTGTATGTTTGTGCGCATGAAGTCACTTACTGGCTCTCTGGGCCTCCAGGAGAAATGCGTTGCCATAGTCCCAAAAGAACATACCTGCATCAGACAGCTTGTTGATGGCCTTAACATGTCTTTGGAGGCTGTGATTATACGTAAAACATATGTTATGTCAGCCTATTAGACCCACATGTGGCAGAAAAATATACTAAAGCAAAATTTGTGGGATTAAATCCACCTTTCTTGGACCATAGTGCGGAAACGGTTGGGATCAGTGGACATGAGCTGATTGGCCTGTTGGTAGCTGAGCTGGACCGGATAGTAGCCCCCATTGAATGGGTTGTGAAGGGAGGTCTGGTCTGAACCCATATCCACCAGGCACTCACCTGTCCTCTCATACTCCAACAGCAGCCTCTCCCTGATTAGAAAGGTAGAAAAGTGGGAGATTTAAAGATGGCGTGACAAAAAGAAGGGTCTGTCACTGTATATGCAAGCAAGATGTTTTCACCTCTTACCATAAATCTACAATGTTGCCATGGTAACCCAGACTGAGGGGAGTCTTTGAGCTCCTGGCCTCTCTGTAAGACACACACACACACACACACACATATACGAGTTATTACTGGATCTCACAGTAGACGGGTCATTTTATGGGATACAACATCCTGTATTTTCTGTGGGATTTGGTGCCATTTTTCCTGAGTATGAAGCATTTGCTAAGATGTTGAATATATTAACAATAGACTCGTATGAACATAACAATTTACTTATTAGGGCCCGAGCACTGACCAGTGCGAGGCCCTATAGTATCTGTCCTGATTATTATTATAGTTCCTATAAAACAAACGCCTTTTTGACAGCCTAAACGTGCCCGTAAACCCACCAAAACTTGCAATCATGTCCGATCCGGCGAGAAATTTGATATTTTAAGGATTGCTGAAATGGGCGACGCAAAATGGATCAATAGCGCCCCCTAGAAAATTTTAAAAAACGAGCCCCTCGACTCAGATTGACGTAGACAAACAAAATTCGGTAAACACATGTATCGTGTAAAGACGCACTAAAAAGTCTCTTGGACCCATGACGTCACTCCAACAGGAAGTCGGCCATTTTGAAAAATATGTGCGATTTTGGCGAACAAACTTGTCCTAGGGATTTCATCCGAACGACTTCAAATTCACTCAGAATCATCTTGAGACATTGGAGATGAAAAGTTAAAAAAAAAACTTTCTGATTAGGGATTCGGTTTAGGCGTGGCGGTGCCGACAATTTCCTTCACCATTCCATCCTTCGCCAAAAAGCAGGAAGTCCTTATAACTCCTACAGACAGTCCGATCTACACCAAATTGATCACGCGTGTTGAGGGTCCCGCCCTGAACACGTCTATGCATCAATACTGTGTCATATACACAGCGCCACCTAATGGACACAGGAAGTTAGCCTCATATGACAAACATTATCCGATTTATATGAAATTTACAGGATGGCTACTCCACATCATACACTACAACACGACATATAATTGGTGGGTGATCTCTAGCGCCACCTACTGGACACAGGAAGTCAGCCTCATATGACAAACATTATCCGATTTATATGAAATTACAGGATGTGTTCTCCACATCACATACTACATCGTGACATATAATTGGTGGGTGATCTCTAGCTCCACCTACTGGACACAGGAAGTCAGCCTCATAGGAAAAACATTATCCGATTTATATGAAATTTACAGGATGTGTTCTCCACATCACATACTACAACATGACATATAATTGGTGGGTGCTCTCTAGAGCCACATAGTGGACACAGGCAGTGATATTTCACCACATCATGCGACGTCAAATAAAAGCCTGCGAATGAAGACGTCTACCTGCGCGCCCTCCGACTGCGCCACAGCTCGACATGCATGGGGGGGCGAGGGCCCGTTCATCGCTGCTTGCAGCTTTAATTTTACTTTATTTTCATGGCAATTTATAATTCTACTCCACTACATTATAAGGAGAAACATCTTACTTCTTACTTCACAATATTTATTTCACAGCTGAAGTTAGCAGTTACTTTAAAAATGAAGATCTTACACATATTATGAGCTTATAAAATATGATGCAGTGGTATAGATTGAACTGCTTTATAGTATATAAAATAATTAGCTAACTGCAACCAAAAAAGGTCCAGTCATACCAAAACCATCATGGCCCCTGGTATTAGTATTAGTATTAGTGACAGTATTTGGTAGTAGTAGCAACAACTTTGTAATAATGATTTTGACATTCATGATTAATATTAATAATAATTTCCACTCTGTTACCTGATGCGTTTAATGCATTGATCCAAACTACTTGTGACCTCCATCAGCCAGCCCTGCTCGTGTCTCTTTCTTAGAGGAGCCTCGTCCACCTGCACAGAAATCCAGTTCACACCATCAAATCGACATACAGTACTTGCTCACTTCTTGCTCAGCAGTGTGTACTAATGGAAAAAGCCTAGATACCAGCTGACCTCTGCAATCACACCAATACAACCGGCAATGACGGCAGCTTTAGCCTGAGCTCCACTCATGCCCCCCAGGCCAGAAGTCACAAGGACACGACCCCTCAAGTCATCAGAGCCCAGGTACCTCCGGCCCGCATTCAGCACAGTCAGCTACACAGAAAAACACAAGAAAACAAATAAATAAAACAATAAATACTTCCTAGTAGTACAATGTACACTAATTGTCCTGATTTAAAGCAGGTTTTATACGTCTTCGAGGTTTGAGTGTTCAACCAAAATGTGATTTTCCCTGATCAGATTGTTTCATGTGAATATTTTAGAGGCCTGCTAAGATGATACTGCTGAGCGTGTAAAAAAAAGTATAATTGTTTCTAACACAGAAATCATATCGTAATCCTTATTTGTATGAGAGAATACTTGTGTGTGGTTTGTGTGTATTTTGTTTGTTTTGTTTTACAAACCATAGTGCCATGAACAATCCCTTGAGGCCCAATGTAGCAGTAGCTGCCAGCTGTCATTTGACCGTACCTGAAAATACACCACAGAATACACTGATTACATCTCACACCCACACAACAGTTTAAATATGGCAACATTTTCTTGTATAATCAACATTCTACCTAATAGCAAGTAATGGCCAATACCAAGAAATAAAAACACCTTAAAAAGCTTACATTGACACACCGAGAGCAAACATCTTCTCATAAGTCTCTCTGGAGGAGTAATTTGGAATAACCTGAGAGAAGGAAAATCCTGTCACTCTCGGACGCATGTGGACTAAAAGTATCAGTTTATGAGGTCAGTTTATACGTGTTGTGCAGTTACCATGCCGTTGGTGATGATGGCACGAGGTGAGGAAGGCAGGCTGGGGAACAGGCCCATGGGATGACCGCTGTACATGACCAGAGTCTGCTCCTCTGTCATCTCACTCAGGTAATGCATCACGAGGCAGAACTGCACCATCACACACACATAAATCATTATTATTTTGTCTATTTAGACTCTTTACATCATCATTACCAAAGCTGCTGGACATAACACGAGTAAACTAAGGACCTACTTGGGCCCAGTTACTGAACACCTGTCCATTCCCTCCATAGGTGACGAGCTCCTGGGGAAACTAAAATATGAAGAAAAATAAGGCTGTTTTAGAGACAACAAGTCAAACAGAAGAATTTACTTAGGATGCTTTTCTTAGTTAATACAAGCTATGGAAGAAGCTCACCTGAGCAACTGCTGGGTCCAGGTTGTTCATGATCATGAGCATTATTGAGGCTGCTTGACGTGTGCGGCATGGGTACTGATCTATGGGGTATGCTCTGGGGAATAAAAGGACATTTATCACATCAGTCCAAGTAGGACTGCAAGCAGCAAAACTCCTGAATGTACTGAATCAAATAGAGTTAGATTGAGATTATGTTCTGTTTTTTTTTCTTTCATAAGTTACAATCTTGTGTAAACACAAATAGTTGGTGATGTGTACATAACATGCAGCAGGAATTGTCATATATCAACAGGTCAATAATGTTGATTGATATTGTACTTTTTTTATTGTACTCTTTTATTTTATTTCAAGTAACATTTGCCAAACTCACCTTTTCATTTGCTGTTAATGTCATCATTGTTGGTAAAGTGTAATGGCCCATTGCAAATACGCTGCCTTATGATATAACTTTGCTTTAACTTGTAACCAAGAGACCAAATTTGAAGGGCTACTACAGAGGCTGTTTATATTAAATATCAAGTTCAAAAAAGGGAATATCAGTCCATGTATATTTATCCCATTTATTTAACTCTCACATATCCGTTTGGATATACCACATGGTCTTGTCTTTCATCATCTGGTTGCCTCACCTCAAGCGTAACGTGGGGCAGAAGCGGTACATGTAGATGTGCCCGTACTGCCGCAGCTCTTGAGCAAATTCAGGTGCAAGTTCTGCGTGGTGGGAGGGGGGGAAATAACGCAAAGCATTTCTCAGTGCCAGCTAGAGGGAAGAGGCATTTAGGTTAGTGAACACAATATAAATCAGTGTCTCAGTACTGTCAGACAGACGTGAGCAGATTTTGTACACTGACAGGCTTCTCCTAACATAACAGTTAAAAGCTCGCCTGTATCTCTCTTAATTATTGACTGAAGCCTTTGGTCTGAGTTTGGGCAATCATTTAAGGGCCTTAGAGAATAATCAATTTTTTTAGGTCAGCACATGATCCAACAGTGGTGATGCAATAAATCAGAGTGCACATCATGGCATAATGCCCATTGTCTAAGACCTATACAGTAAAAGAAAATACACTTTTTCCTTTTGATAGTCATTTTACAGTTTTTACTGCAGCTCAGCTGGTCCATCTACAGAGCTGTCCATACTATTAGACATTTAATGTCTTCATTATAAACCTTGTTAAGTATTTTGACTTGTTATAGTGATCAACAAGTATGATTAGTACTGATGATGTCACTATTCTGGTAAGTTTTGAGCTTGAAATAAAACACTACACTTGTGCTATTTATTATAAAATTATAAAATCTAACTGGACTACTGGTACATTATAAATCACTTTGTGATGCACTATATTGTTACTATATTTACTCACCCGCTCCTCCTCTGCTGTAAGGTTTGGGGTCCGGACAGGTGCATGTGGCACATTAGGGTCTCTTCCCCGGTTAGGAGGCAAAGGGTCCAGCGGTAAACCATTGCATATCTCCTTTAAAGTTGACATCCTGCTGTGTATTTTCTGTCACACACTTGAGTAGGGATCTGGACTGGAGATGGACAGGCTACTGATACCCTCAGTACAAATGATGTCTATGGAGAGAAATGACTTCGATAGCTACCAGTGAAGATTTAATCACTCTTCGCCTCATTGTCCCATTGGCTTTTGGTCGTCTTGGCCCTTCTCATTCCACCAATAGTATGCCGTAGATAGTAAATGTTGTTTGGTAATTATTGATTTCTTGGGTTGTTTGAAGTGGAACATGCTTTAGTGGACAAACAGTGCCACAGAGCTCTGACCGCTGAAGCCTCAACATGTAACACAGATAAATAAATGTGCACGTCAGAACCTTTGGACAGGTTGCTGATCCATGGACAACAAGTCCTCATTACTAACAAAGTCTTGTGTTTTAATAAGTTTTCAAAGCAGGAGACGGGCAGGGAAGCTCAGTGAATGGATGTGAAAATATATTAGTAATTAAAAGAACAAGCAGAGTAGCCTAAATGTACGTGATCCAGTGGAAGACATGGTTCAGATACAGCAGTTCTGAGGTATTTTACTGTTTGTCACACTTAATAAATGCCTTCAGACTGACCATTTTATATGTATTTGGTGTTGCCTGAAGTTATGTCAAACCGCAATGTCTTGGCTATTTTGTTACCAGCTATCTTGGCTCAATTGTTGAGTGTTTATGAGATCAAATAACATGATCAGGATCTCATAGGCATCCAGGAATTGAGCAAAACTAAGCATGTGAGGGGGGAGCACCTCTCCAAGCTTTGTCAGAGGGGAGGCCCACAGTCTCAGATTTTGGAAAACCCCTGATCTAAACCATATCACCCTTCAAAAGGCACAACAAAATAACATCTAGTATGTCTCTGAACAAATGAAAACTAGTTCATTTGTTTGTATCCTAAGTAAATTACATTTTAACTGCTTACTTGTAGGTTGAGTTATAACTGAAATAGTCTAAAGGGAGCAGTGATATTCTGAGTTGTTTGTGTCACTCATTAATTTATCAACTAAGTTACCATCTGCTAAGTGCTAATGATGCCAACACATCTGCAATATCATCAGTACAGTTCAGTTGTAGGAAACTAATACAACAATAATATCTCACCAAAACAGTTTTATTATAAAATTTTCAACAATGTTCACTTCAAGTGAGGTAAAGGTTTCAAGTTGGGTTATTAACTAGCAGAAGAAACAAAGTCCAGCAGGACAGAGGACAACTGTGGAAACACACTGATGAATATTCAACACAAGAAAGTTGCATTTATCTTTAGTTACACGTCATCCCTCGCACATCAGCAAATTACTAACAAACGTTGTATAGCTCATAATGTATATGTAAAATGAAATACACTTCACTTCAGTATGAAAATAAAAGAGAGAACGGAAATGAAAAATGTTCAAGTATAAAACATGAATTTAACCGTAGTCTTACAGTTTCAGAGCGTTTTATGATAAATTAGAGCATAGTCTAGTGGTTTATCATGAAACTAATGAAATAAAAAATATCCACTTTACACCTCAGTATGTATGCTCCACTTGGTCCTTTCAGTTGTTGAGTGAATTAATTTGTAAATCTTGTTTTGCCTGAGCCAAAGCGCAGGACTGAATTTTTTTAATTTTTAATTTTTCTTGTTCATAAATATAATGTTTTATAGCCTTGAGGCTCAGATTGAGAGATGCTCATCATGAGCCTTCCACTGAGCTCTCTGTGTTGGGTTGTATGGGATCAGAGTCTTGCACAGGGGCAGATGTTGAGTTTTCCTCTGATGTTTCTGCAGGGGCAGAGTTTTGTGAGGCTTGCTCTGTTTCAGATGATTTTTCTTCAGACACCTTGTCATCTTCTTGTGGGTAGAGCTCTGGGTAGCGCTGTATGCACTCCTGCATGGCCCTGAACTGCTCTAGGCACTCAGAGCCCTTTACCTCCTCCTTACTATAGTGGAAACAGGAGAAGGCATCTTTAAATTCACTCCCACAGGGACCACTGGCCATCCCCCCGAGGCAGGGACAGTTCCAGTTGATCTCCCCATTGGGAAGAATCAGACCTATGATAGGAGAGGAGATTTACATTAAAATGCAGGGAAATAAATGTTGGGTTTCAAATGTAACCAGAACTACAGTGTGTAGTTTCTCACCTCGCTCCTCATAAGGATCATTGGGATCTTCCTCTACAAGCTCAGCATTGCTGGGTGTTGCATGATCCTCTTTGGTGGCAAAGATGATACGGTCTTTACCTGTTGTGTGAAATGTGGAAGGACAATTCAAACAAATCATCAGTGGTACGTAGTATGGAACCATGTCTATCTTATGTTGCTATAATGACATTAAATGCACATACTGGATAGCTTAATATAAAGATGACAATAATCACACTATTTCTACAGATGCAATCTTTAAATCATCTTGTAGAAAATGTGTCTGCTGAAAAATAACAAAAAACACAAAGTACAGATGTACGAAAGAGATGTGTGCAATTTAGAAGCAGTGCTGCCATTAAACACAAGTTCAATTTTTAACTGTATCCGTACAATGTAACTCTGTGCATATCTTGATCAAAATGTATCAATTACCAAATGCAAAGGATCTTTATCAAATTGCTCAGGTCATGTATTTGTTTAAAAGAAAAACGAATTTGAGCTAATACATTTTGTTTTGTTTCATTTTAAACCTCAAATGTGATGTTAAAACTCCAGTCAGTCAAGCGTTATTTATTCATTTCCTTGAAGATCTGCTGGTGCATCTTCTACTCCTGCTGTCTTAAGTGTGCACTATATGTGTGTGTGTGTGTGTAAGTGCAGAGTTTTAGACCCAGCACTTGTTCAAGCAAACTCAAACATGTTATTTAGTGCTGACATTTTTAGTTGACTAATTGATTTTTCAAATGATAGCGAATAACAAACCATTATGGACAGCTGAGGTCAGTTATTAAGCAAAAATGCTAAAAGGTTTTGCCTTCCAGTATCTCAGAAGTAAGGATTTTAAGATTTTCCTTGACTTCCTTATAAATGATTGTTGGACAAAAGAAGACATTTGAAAACATTTTCTTGGGTTCTGGGAAATTTTGATGGGATTTTTATTTTATTATTTTGTGACATCTTACACAAGAACAAACCCATTAATTGAACAAATAAAATCAAAGGTTACTTTGAAAAATTTATAGAGCACGAAAGCATGGACACATTTCCTCGTTGCATTTGAACAAATCTCATGAATAAGACTTATCCACCAAAACCAAGACAGTGAATAACTAAACATACAGTGGTGACAGACATTTTAATCTTAATGTGACTTACTATAATAACAGCCACGGTAAGGTTATCATGTTGCTGGTCAAGGTTAAACACTGTAAACTTTCTGTTCACAGACAGACGCTAGCAGCTGCAGGTTTTAATAGTCTTTAATATTCTTATAATAACGAAAAGCGTGTTAAGGCACTTTTAGTTACTATCTTTTTTAAAAGTATAATAAACTTAGGTGTTAGCTTCCCAGATGAGTTAGCCAGGCTAGCACATCATGGTTACCTTCCTCTCTGACAGAAGTCATTTCTTCTCGCTGGATCAGATGAAAATCCTGCTTTTTATATTAATGCAGCAGCTCACAGAAGATAACTCGACACATGACACAATAATATGTGAAGATGAGACAGGTTTCAATCAAGCATCAAAAAACGTGTTTCACAACTATCCTTGCTGTAACCGGTATGCGCATATAGTCTTCTTCTTCTCTTTTCCGGTTAAGCCAAAAAAAATTGTCCTAGGATGGCGAAGTCATGACCCGCCCTCCTCTGCCTCTGATTGGCTAGTACTCGTTGCTTTCGTTAATTGGGTTGGTTATGTTTTAGCATGAGTAGTGTGATTGGTTACGCTTAGGGTAAGATTATTACGATAAACCAATCAGAGGCAGAGGGGGGGCATGCCATGACTTCGCCATCCTAGGACAAAAAAACATATCGTTCCAGTAGTGTAGAGCTCCGGGGAACAGTACCGCCTCCTACAGCTCAAAACCCTGCATGGAAAATAGCAGACCTCCACAAAATGATGCTCGCCAAATTAAGTTTGTAAAGAAAGGAGACAATCCCGGTATGAACGATTTTTCTCAAACCCTAACTGTACATTATTTACAAATTATTTCACTTATTTAAAAAAAAAAATCCAACAAAATGTTGAAAAAAAAAATTTGATTCAGGAGATAACAATCCAATACAACCCTATAAAAACTTTTAGACCATCTTTAAACATTACATTTAGGGATGGGAGATTGGGATCCAATTAATATTACAATGATAATAATAATAATAATAATAATAATAATAATAATAATAATAATAATACAATTTCATTTTATACACAATAAAATAAAACCACAGTGTATTTAGTCACATTAAAAGCAGGACAAACAAATACCATCTGTTCTCAGGCACTGTAGATCAGCAGTCCTCAAACTATTTCACAACATAAGTTTGACCTCCATTTAAGATTTTGTCTCAAGGGTCCCCATCTGCTAAGATTTTATTTATTTCCTTCCTTTTTTGCTGGGGATCCCTGGAACCCTCTCAAGGACCCCAGACCACACTTTGAGAACCACTGCTGCAGATCACATATGTATTGAGCAACAATCTGTCTAGAGAGAGAGAGAGAAAGGTAATATTTAAAGATCCTCTCCAGACACATTTTTAGACATAAAAGTACTTCTCTAACATTCAAAAACAAATTTAGATTAAAAAAAAGGTTCAGTTTTAAAACATTTAAAAAATAATTACCAATATTAAAAAATCTTAAAATGACCTCATTGTCAATTAACTGCTGGACACAAGTTGTCTCCTATTTCACTGAAAAGTCTACTGTCAGAGTTTGTACACTGGAGGTTTCAAGTATCCACATCACACTTGTGTACTGGACCATGATTGGCTCCAAACTAATTATCACAAATCATGCTCAGGTACACGTGTGAGATTTAAGGTGAGCACTGAATAACTTTCCTCCTTCTGGTGACAAACTCTGCACAGACTGTACATAATTCTGCACATTGAAGCTCAAAATGAAATCACAATATAGAAAAATATATTTTTAAATGGAGGAGGGATTTAATTAGTGCCCTTGTAGAAATAGTAGTAAGTCCTATCTTAAAATTGACCTCTGAGCTATTGTATTAGATTGCAATAGATAGATTCAAAATACTTATTTACTGTGGCCAAACTATTTGAACTATAACATTTTTTTACATGATTTTCCAGAATCTCATTTGACTAAAGCTACAAAACTGCATGTGGTGTACTGACATCAAATGTAATGTAATGTAAAAACTCCAACACCCTAGAGAAGTAAATAACAGAGCAGTGTGCAACATAGCCAAGAGACATCACAACATGTTGTCCAAGTACAAAGATCGCATCATATGAACACCAAAAAACCCCCCACAAACATGCCTCACTGCAAGAGACACAAACCCTTACTGAACCCAAAACCCTCAGAGGACATCCATGTGCTTCTCTTTATTCCTCCTGGACACTTCAGTACAGAACAAGTAAAACAGAAGATTTAGCCTTTTTCCACAAAAGGTTTTTATTGAGAATGTTTTCTATACGTTTGTTCTGAAATGCATTTATTTTTTACATATTCAAAAGACTTTATCTTACACCGAAGACAAATTCTAAGTTTTTCAATGAATGGCCTATGTACAGAAAAATCATAATTCATCAGGTGTGAAAAAGTGATTAATATAAGTATGCTTAGAGCAGACAATTAAAAAAGAAACCAAACAAAACAAAAAAATTCTTAGGAAGCGGGCAACAAGAATGAATGTGACTTATGAGTTAATACTGCAGCTCCCAGGGAATGCCCCAGTTCCCCAATTTGAGCTCCACATCGTCTTCTTACAAGATGTTAAGTTAAAAGCTATCACACAGGGTCACAAATCAGGAAAATTACAGTACTTGACTCAGCGTCTGACAGTTCAGCTTCTGGTCCACACCTTCACCAGATTGGCAGGTTAACAGAAAAATAAAACAAAGCTGAAAGGACAATGTATAAAGTAAGATAACACCAAACAGAAAGCCGAGTGCTTCTATGCACACAGCAGGCAGTTGACTGCCATCATCCAAGTCGAGTATGCCTGCATACTGAAGCGCTCTCTTGTCAGTCTGGAAAGAAAAAGGACCAAACTCCCGCATTCTTACACAAAGGAAGCCTTTAAGCGAACCTTGGGGAGCTTTAATCTTGAGTCAGTTAGAAAATCCCATGTACAAGTACAACTGAAATGTCTGTGTTGCTTTGGAAGATATGTGGAGGGAGCAAACGGTTTGAATGTCAACATGTAGTTCCACCACCTCGCAACGCCTCATTTCAGCTGAGAATCCTGAGAAGAGACTTCTCAATCGTCCTGAAACTGGAGCGCTGATGATGCAGGGGCTTCACACATAGATGTAAAATAAATGCAAGGTTGGTGATCCTAATAAAAGTTGGTGAGAATGTTGGCTTTTCTAGAAGAGCAGGGCCCCCATGCTGCCTACTTCGCTCTGTTCTTTGACAAAGATCTCAAAGTACTGATAGATGATGGTAACAGCCAGCAGGATACCGGTGCCAGAGCCAATGGCTCCAAGGAAGTCAGCCATCACTGATAAACCACCGATACACAGTCCGCCAAAAGCAGCAGCAGTGGGAATGTACCTAGAGGAGAAACAGGGAAATTGAGAGGAAGGTCAATACCGTACATAAAATTTAACACAGACATTCATATATTCATACATTAATAATGAATGCACAGTAATTATTAGCCTGTGCTTGCTGTGGATGCACACTCAAGTGAGTGAGTTATAAACAACTTACGAAAAAAAAAAAAAAAGTAGTCAAACACTTAAAATGCTGTCCTATTTGTAATGTGTTTAGTATACCTTGATAAATAAATATGTTCAGCACTCTGTGACTTCAGTGTGCTAAACATTTATTTCTTGACTTAGAGTGGCATTATCAAGGACAAAAATGTTATAAATCAAAAGAGGGCAGATGTACTGTAATGCAAAAGAGAGGATTTGAATGTGCCTTTAAGATTAAACACGTACATCCCTATGACACATTTTTAAATGCAAAATACTTGACGTAAACCACTTTGTCATAACCTTAAAACAATTGTGAACAATGACTGGCATTGTCAACATTAGTCAATGTAAAGCAGGTGAGTGAACCTAAAGCTAATGTCACAATGCAGAAACAGCTGAACCCAACACTAGGTATTTGGTATTAGGCACTAAGGTATTAACAGGGTATAACTTGAGATGAGATAAATAATATGACAACTTGACTAACAGTAGTTAAAGCTTTTAACCATAACTAACTGACGTTCCATGTTTTGTTCGTACGCAAGTATATAAAAATAAACCAAAATGGCCTTTTGGATTTTACCTGTTCAGTTCATGGACCATTGAGGTTTCTCTGTGTCCCCTCATCACCATCTGCTGCTCCTTCAGCTGTTTTGCCACCTGGAGGATGATGATGAAGAAGAAAAAAAGCTCTAAAACACAGCCTCTTTGAAATAAACCATTAACACCACCTGCTAGAAAGCAGTCAGGACTTACATCTTTAGCAGAAGAGCCTGAGACTTCAATCCAGGTTTTGGAGAAAAAGGCACATGATCCGAGCATGAAGACAATATAGATCATGGCATGGACCGGGTCATCCAGAACGGACCCAAATGACTCAGGAGGAGAGAGGTAGTAACAGAGTCCACCCACGGGGTAGGCACGGGCTGGACCACCAGATGTTGTGTCCTACAAACATGAGAAAATAGAGAATATAAACTTTAGGGGGCAAACCCCACAGCTGGAGGCCCAGAACTTATGATTTCCAAATTCTAAATATGTTATTTTAACAGTAAAATGAAAAACAGAGCACTGTATTGATGATGAATATGATAGGGACTCTTTCTTAAAATAAATTAGAAATAACTGAATTCAAAACAGTGAAATGTTGTGTTTAAATGTATACTTACAGACCAAGTTCCAAGCAGATTCACCAGGAAATTGCCACTGAAACGTGTGGAAAGCATCTGGGAGATAACATACAAGTTGGAGACCAAAGCAGACTGCAGGATGATGGGAATGTTGGAGGTGTAGAAGAGTTTGATGGGGTAGGTGTTGTACTGGCCACGGTAACGAGCTGACTTGATGGGCAGATCCACCCTGAATCCCTGTGAGAAAAGTCAAGTATAAAAACAACCGTAAACAACTTATCAGTCCCCCTTTTCAGATATCATTATCTTATCTGTTAGTAATTCAGATTTTAAACTTCAAATTTAATGTGAATGGCACCAACAGAAAGACCAGCAACTAACCTGAAAGTATATCACTACAGCAAAGACAAATACTGTGGCGATGAGGTTCATGAGGTTTGGTAGGTTCTGTCTGTAGAAGGCCTCTCTCAGAGCACGCACTTTGTCTGTCCTGGTAGCCAGCAGATGGAAAAGAGCAATGATTGCTCCTTCAAACTCCGTTCCTGGAGACACAAATAGTCACAAAATTAGGCCCATTTCTTGCAGACTTCGATGACTACCATAGCATGCATATTTATTAATCAAAATCACACATTCACCGACATCTCTGTGATCTCTTACCTCTGCCAGTGTTCACAGTCGTGGGGCTGAAAGCCTTCCAGACAATCGTCTCGCAGATGTTGGTTGCAATGAACAGTGATATTCCTGAACCGAGACCATAGCCCTTTTGGAGCAACTCATCCAGCAACAGCACGATCAGCCCGGCCACAAACAGCTACAGAAGAACACAACAGAAACAGTCAGATATTGACAAAAGTATTATCTTCTAAGACCAATACTTCTTGTTCCACTGGTGCACAGCAAGTAAACTCAATCTTAATTAACCTGTTTGATATTTAAGTCTAATAATAAGCAAGAAGTATTTTAACCTTAGTGTATCTCTCACACTTCAATCAGTCTACATTTTTAAGCTCTTTAATTCAATTACAAACAAATGTTTGATAATGACTAGTTTCACCTCAACATCACTGTAGGGTTTAAGTCTGTGATAATAAAACATCAATCTTTAACTTTAGCAAAGCAAAGAAAAATGTACTAATGTAAGTACTAACTAATGTAGGTACTAATACAGGTGTCTTAGCTCCTGTCTCTTTAAGGCCCCGCTCCTCATGATTTGTTTCCTTTATGTCATTTTCTACTTACACTTTCATTGTATTTGAAGTGAGTGCTGAAAGACCCACATGTTCAGATTTCATATTTTCAGTAATTTAGATCTGCCTGTTCTCACCTGAATGATGATGAGAAGACAGATTCCAGCACCCATCTCTGACGGATCTCCATACATGCCAGTCATCACATAAACGATGGCCTGACCAATGGTGATGATCATTCCAAACACTGAAATACACCAACAAGGGTTAGATGATCCTTACTTGTGAATTCTAACCATATGGTCATAACTTGCCTGATGATGGCTTTCTTACATTTCTGAGCTCCGTTGAAGAGGGCTCTGTCCTTCGGTGTGTCTCCAACTTCAATGATCTTAGCTCCAGCTAGCAACTGCATGATCAGGCCTGAGGTGACAATAGGCGAGATACCCAGCTCCATCAGAGTACCTGGAGGGAAATATTCAGATTAGGGCATACCTGCAGCAGAGCACAAATATACTTCACTGCATTTATAATATTATAAATTATATATGTATATTAGCAAGACAAATACCTCTGTTGGAGGCCAGGATCACTCTCATCCAGTAGAATGGATCTGCAGAGTCTGAGGACATGATGCCAAACAGTGGGATCTGTGGGAAAAGTGAAAAGATAATGTTCATGCTACACAAAACTATTTCAATTTTACTTAATTAGTATTTTAATTTTAATAGTTTAACAGCTTTAACACACATACTTCTAAACAGTTATCTGTGGTGCCAATTTCCCTGCCGGTGGTTAAGTCATGATTAGTCCTAAAATTATTAATTTAATTGATGGATTGATCAAAATGTATCATTAGCCGTTTTAATAAGAAAGAGTTGCTTGCTTTTCTCTGTTTGATATTAAACTAAACTGACTTCTTTGAGTTTTAAGTCAGACACAGTTTTCATATTTGAAGCATTATTTTAGGCTCTGATTATTAATGATAAGCTGCTGTCAAATGTTTGAATATTTTATACATAAACAGAATACTCACAAATTGAAATGTTATTAATGAAAATAATGGTTCCACTTATTCATAATGGTGATATTACATGAGTAAAAAAGAGTGAAGCTTGTAGTTTATCAACAGTTTATGTTGTGTTTTAATTGTGAAATGGTCAACTTTGGTCAAATGAATAACCTTAAATTTCTCCTCAGCAAAAACAAACTTAACATTTATTAAAATGTTGAATTTCCACAAGCCTCTGACAGGTAAATGTTCAAATTCACCAACCACCCAATAGTAAATCATTATTCTTTATCTGAAATCTATCGAAAACTCATATTTTACCAGCTTTTGGCTTGTGCTAATTTCCCATCTAGGTACAAAAATACATTATGACACTCACCTGGCAACACACCAGGAAGATGAAAAGAGTGATGGCTGTCCATAGCACCTTCTCCCTGAACTGGATCTGTTGGTAGAAATAATTACAAGTTTAACATCTGGTAGCTAACAGGTCTACTATTACCAAATGCAAATGTACTTGTAACAATGGGGATATATATAAAAAGCTCACCTTTCTTTCAGGTTTTTGAATCTCTGGCAGCACTGCACAGAATGGCTTTATCACTTCCAAGAATTTGACTGAAAACAAGCAAACAGGAGGGTTTCAGTGATGTATGTGGAGATAGTAGCTGGTCATCAGTAGGACGTGGCAGTGAATGGGGGGCGGACTCAACACTACAATATACATGAATCAATATCAAGCAGATTTAATGCTAAATAAAGCATTTTTGTCTCACAGTAATAGTAGCTATTGTGCTAAACCTTTATATGACACTTGTCACACATTTCTTGTCAGCATTAGGCAGATGGTAGTAACGCAGGCTCCAGATAACAGCGGCGGTGTTATGCGTCGTCATCACTAGACTTGTCAGTGTCTTTGAATGAGTGGCTAACAAGTTAGCTTAAACATGTTTCCACCCGGTTTACACCAGCGCGGCGCTTCTGGGATCTCACTAAAGCCAAAAATACAGCTTACAAGAATACTGACTAACTGTTTAACCATTGACAACTTATTTATCACAAAACGGGCCAAACTGACACAAAAGCAACTCTCAACCAGTTCGCTAGTTAGCAACGTAAGCTAGCATGCTATCAATGGCAGCGCTACTACGTGACCATTAGCTGAATAAGTTGTCAAAAAACAATTAAAACAGCATTCAAGAGCTTGCTCTACAGATTACAGCTAGCAGTCTCGTACAAGTCTTGTGCACAGGTGATACTCACTGCCCATGATGTCCCGACTGTTCTCTTACGAGCTGCTTCACAGGGAGAAATCTGACTGTACCTCTCCACTGACTGAGCCACCGGCAGGCGTCGAGCAGGAGGAGACACTGTAGAGACACGTCACCACTACAGTAAGCACACACCATATTTAAAGAGGCAGACACAATGATCCTCAATGATGATAATAATGGATTTAAAACAGCTAAATATCCAATTTTACAAGGCTGTCTTAAAATAACACTCAGGGGCCAAAAATAAGCAATGAAATAGCTCCATAACCATTGCTCCTGTACATACTGGCAATAGGAAGATCCTTTCATAATGCTCAAAACGGTCCTCCTTTGTGTAAAAATGTACTTAAAAGTTTAGCCTATCTGAAGTTAATATGAAGGTTCAGCTGTCCAAATTATTCAAATCACGTACATTAAAGGAAAAGCCTGAATAAATTGGTTGACAGACATAACAAATACAGACAGGTTCACTGCATGGTACAATTAAGCAATTAACATCCAATCATAGCTCTGCTGCATGTATAAAAATGCTGAGCAGGCCCAGCTGATTTGGATTTTTTTTATCAAGATGGCGAAATGAAAAGATCTGAGGGACTTTGAAGAGATGGCAGGAGCCTCAGTTACAAAGACTGGTTAGTGTTTTAATAGGAACAGTGACTAAATCTGCATTTAGATCTATAGGGCATTACTAGATAAGGTTGAAAAACTGTGGTTGACAGTGCACATTTGATGACTGTGATGTTTTTACATTAGTTCGATAAGTAAAGAAACACAGAAGAACGACTCTTTGTCATGTGAGTGAGAATGTCAATGCATGATGTGATCAGACTGTGTCAGCACAGTCCGTTGACAATTATATAGAGGGATATTATAATAGGGTTTCAGTGCATAAGCCCCTCATTACAAAGATGAATGCACATTTGAGATTTAAGTAGTGCAAAAACCACAGACACTGGTCTAGAGAGATGTGCAAATCAATACAAAGTTGTTCTGAGTGACCACCTTTACCCTATGGTGAAACATCTCTATGCTGATTGGAGAGGTCTCTTCCAGGATGACAAAGCCCCCATCCAGAGGGCATGGGGTGTTACGGAATGGTTTGATGAGTATGATGTATGTGAATCATAGACTAATATTTGTAGATATCAAGGCTGTTGCTATGATTTTTTTTTTTTTTTTTTGGGGGGGGGGGGGGGGGGGGTCATCTTAGTGGTCACCCACTCCCCTAATGGAGCTTTAAGGGGTTCCAAACAAAGCTTAACGGTCAAAAGTTGAAGGTCCCACTGTCATTCTTCTTAAGCTCAATGTACAAAACACCACACACAGTAAACATGAAAAAAGTATTTGATAATTAATTACTCCTTCAAGGTACTAAATAATGTATTTTTTTTATTTTATTTTATTTTTTCTACTTTATTAATGACATAACTACAAACTGAAATCAATCTAAAGTTAAGTTCTGACAGCAAGCAGAAACAAATATATTATATACAATATATACAAATCTGCACCACACATGAACTCACAAACAGACTGTAGTCAACAGGAAATGGTTGGGCCAAGTTCTCGACTCTGATTCAAATTGCAAGACCTGTACCTTTTAAGAATCCAGTATCCAGTATTTTATCATAGAAACTTGGACAAGGACTCACCAAATAATACATATATTACCCCTAAAGCCTCTGTCTGGCATAACAAAATGTGATTGATAGGCAAGAAAACTATCATGTGGGAGAAACGGGACAGATATGGAATCCATCTTGGTGGTGATTTGGTTACGAGTAAAGGCCATAAATTCATTTGAACATGTCTTTGAATGTTATGAGGGATTATAATTTCTGTTCTGTTGTCATGTCAATACTTTTTTTAATACCTTACTTTGAGAAATGGAGCTTAGCAAAAGTTCAGTCAGGAAGTCACATTCCATCCCATCATTCTTATCTTTCACGCTTACTCACTCTATTTCCTAGCTGTCATTGCTGGAGGTGTAGACTGAGAATCAACTGTTCATCACCTTGTCACATCTATCTAATAGCACAGTGACACACCTTTATTGTTAGGCTGTCATCTGTTGCTGTCTTTTAAAATATGCTTCTTTCTCTGCATTTGTCAAGCATGCAGCTGTTATGCACACCACTCAACCTGCCCATCTCCGCCCAGTCTCGGCAAGATCATCAGTCTCATCAGAAGTCATCAGCCACCACTACCACCAGTGTATGGACTCCATGGAGGATCTATCTGCTCAGGGATGATGTCCCTATGGAGTCCTAGCACCAAAGACTTTTTATGATTATCATTTCTATCAATGTTATAATAAATGTGATCTTTTCTCAACTTAATTGTCTCTCCTGATTGAAATAAATATAAACATGTTTTTCTGCAAAACTCCTTTTTCCATTTTCCAGCTTTACCTTGATATAAATATCAATTGGGGTGAAACTGGTAAACTCAGCTGAACTGGACTTAAAAATGGTGGCTCTGTTACAGATCAGTGCATGCATGATCTCACCACATTTCAGTAGTGCAATGTCAATGGCAACAATCTTGAAGACTTTCATCTGAATACCTTCCCCCCTTCGGACGACGATGAACTCCAGCTCCTGCACAATGCACAAAATCACCAATAGGACAAAGTAACTGGTTAAAATCTACCCAAAGTCTGAATAGAAACAACACAGTACAAGTTTTTCTCATAATGCACAGAAGACATATTGATAATAAAGAACAATAATAATACTCAGTAAATGTAAAAATGAATAAATGTATATAGAACATGATTTTTATGTAAAGTTTTTATATAAAGTATATATTAAGTGCTATCACATGTGTTGTGATATGTGTGATATGACAGGAAGTGCCACGGGAAGTCTTTTGAGTCCCAGACCTCACCATTGACTGAAACCTCATAACAAGACAAGAGAAAACATTTGAACAGACTGACAGGTTTTTAACTCAGTACCTCTCTTCGTTGTCAGAGATTAAACTCTAAGACCGGCGTGGCAGATCAGTTAGCAGAGCCCTGTGCATGCTCTGTGCTTTCAGGTGAGAGAGATTACATTGAAAGTTGAAAATGCATTTGCTCCCCAGCTGTCGTTGCAGAGACACACAGAGAATTAAAGCAGCAATGGATTTTCCACTGATTTCAAGCTGCTGCTGACGTTTTAATGCTCAGTGGCAGCAGAAGACGAGACAACTGAAGGTGTTTACTGTGCAAGATGGACACATTAAATGAATTAATGATGAGGGGAAACATCTTAAAAGACAGATGTACTGTATAAGACATACTGAGTCCACTGATACACAGTCCACTCTCTGTGTGTCAATAATAATAGGGGGAGATGTGATAATAGAGGTCGTTTATTTTGCTGGATTTATTGTCAGTTTTGTGTAAAAACAAATCATCTTCCCTAAAGACCAGATGTGAACACTGCAAATGGGATTTATGAGAGCCTCAAGGAAAGCTGTGACAGGTATAGAAACATGCATTAAACATGTGCTTCAATATAACTAAAAAACATAATTAAAAAGCAAACTGAAGCAATTACACTAATATTAATGAACCAACTCTGAATACTGTGACACAATTGAATGGCCGACAGGGTAGTTTGTGCTTGACAATAAACTGTAAAATCATAACAGGCTGCAACTACATGTTTCTTTCTTCTGTTCAGACATTGTGTCTTAGCAGACTAATGCGTCATGCACGCATGCACCATCTCCACCTGCTCTGCTCTGCTGCTGCTGGACCTATTGCTCTGTCTTGTCCTATCACTTCATCTAATTTTCATTTCCCATTAGAATGTTTATTGCTTCCTACTGTATTAATATATATAAATGTTAAAGATTATAATATCATTATTTATGTGCCACATTTTAAGTATAACAGTATTAGTATGAAAGTTCAACCACGAACAAAGTAAATGTTGTGTAATCAAGATCTCTGTTACTATTTTTTTCCTGAGCTTCATGGTCATAGAAATCCCACTGCTCACTTGCGCATGTGAACTTTGCTTCCCCAGCAGAATACTTCTTGAGGTCAAGCCCAGGCAGAGTCCAGGAGCTCACAGGGACTATGTGACTGTAGGGAAATAGAAAGATCAAATCATTTAAAAGGCCCCATGAGAAAACAAGTAAGAAGCTCTGGGGAAAAAATTGCAAAATGTTACCACACAGAGGGCATCACTGGGCGCAGGGCACTGAGGTCATGTCCTCTGTATTGTTTCTGGGAATATGTGGCTTATACTCAATATTTACACATTATATGATTCTAACATTTGTAAATACTCAAATCACTGCTTCCTATGCATCAGGATTGGCGCTTCTTAATGCAAGGGTAAGGGCAGGACCAGCTAGCGACACAGCTGGAAATCCTCCTTAGACCTTATAACGCTGGTATCCAGCCTTCGAAGTCTACTGAGGACAAACTTTGTTTGAAAATAACTTTAACACTTTATGACAAATTTTCTTACTGCAACTGCAAACCATAATAAAGTTGGGTTAATGTTGCAGGTGAAGTTAGTTATGAACCTATTTAAAAGTGAGCGCACTCAAACTTAATGGGTGGGACAGTTATCTTAGCTAAATTACCACATCTCTAACTCCTTATTCCAGTTTAGAAAACACAAACATGACAAACAGCTAGCTAGTAAAGTTACAGGATAAAAAAATAGACATTTTCAGATTGTAAACCCAGATGATTAGTTAGATAACTAACATGATTTCATTACTCACTGTACCTCCCAACTGAAGATGTTAAATTGTCAATCGCACAATGCTGTGCGATCAAGTTTAAATTCAGATTTCACAGTACTTTCCTGTGTATTCATACAGCATTGTAAAACATTTTGCGTAATCCCAGTGTATGCTAATGCATTCATAGTCACCAAATCCCAAATCAATTGATCACCTATGGGAGATTTCGTGTTAGACAGCAAAATACTGCTTTTATTGATAATCCTATAATTTAATAATTTAACACTATGAAACAGACTATAGGCCTATTGCTTAATACTTTAAGAACATTGTGTACATAGTACTTCTTTACTTTTATTTTAGTCAATTTTAAATACAGGACTTTTGTTTGATACAAAATATGTACACTCTCTGTTATAGCAACGTTTACTAAAGTAAGAGGTTTGTGAACTTTAAAAATGTACACTTTAAGTATATATACTCTGACGAGCAGATATTTCCTGTTCCTCTGTTCCTATCTGCCTGAATACATGCATATCTCCACCAGAGAGCAGTAGTGGCCTGAAAATGATTTAGTCCAGAAAATACAGTGCTGGTGAAGACAGTTTGAGACAGAGCATCTGTCATGAACTCTCTCTGTAGCCAGGCTGACTGTCATCAGAGCCAGAGCCATACATTCTTCTGACAAGATAACAGAATATTCTTTACAATGTCATATGTAATGATAATCATGTTGGTGTTTATGGTGTTTGAGAGATGCTGATTGAACCTCATTGTCAAACTCTGCTTTATATATATATATATATATATATATATATATATATATTTACATCATTCTTTACCTCCTTTCCTCACTTTTCCTTTCTTATTTCCTTCTTTACTTCCACCTTTCCTCTTTTACTTCCTTCTTTTTTCTTTTTTCTTTTTTCTTTCTTTCTTTCTTTCTTTCTTTCTTTCTTTCTTTCTTTCTTTCTTTCTTTCTTTCTTTCTTTCTTTCTTTTTTTCTACAGTAGAAAATCAGTTCTCAGACTCAGGGGAAAAGAAAACTAATAGCCTGCTCCAACAGAATAAAGCCTTATCTCAAAAATTTGGCTGCAGACAAGGAGACCCTCGATTTTGTTCATACACTGCAGGACACAGAAGTGCCGGAGTCAGTGCACAGATGTTTGCTTCCTCTCCAGTTAATTGCCCTCTCTGAATCTCCATCGAGAGAAAAAAATGATGTGCTTTAAATCCCATGAAACTTGCAGGTGAATGAGGTAGGGTGCGAATTTTGTCCAGGAGAAATCTGATGTTTAAACTTTCACATCATAAATAGATGCAGAAAAAAACACAATACAATCAGTCTATTTTCCAAAAAACATCTATTTTGGTAAAAATTATACAAAATAAACTGAGAAAGTTAGCACACTGTATCTTTTTATACCACCCACAAGTTAATTATCAGAAAGACTGTTTCTGTATTCACAGTATTATAGTGGACTGCAACATATTACTGAAATCAACTAGGAGTTTTGGGTATAACAGTTGTGTCTGATTTGAAATTATGTACAATTTAATAATATGTATAATTTATATGATAAATTAATTTCAATTATTTAATTAAATTAATAAATTCATACAATTTAATTCATAAAAGCTGTACTTGTTATACCACCTTAAAGAACATTATACAATATCTAATATTGGGATAAAATATGTACAATAATATCACATTTGCGGCGTGGAAGAATCAACATAACAAATACAACAAACTGGGAGTAAAAGTCACAAGACTTCCATGAGACCAAGCTGTGCGAGTCACTCCCTGCCTAGCTGTCTTATCTTGCTTTTCTTGTTTTCTGTCCGCTGCCACTGATTTTCATTACACTGTGGATTATTTGGGTTCAATGATGGCTTAATGATGACCAATACCACATAACTTTAAAGTCTTATCAGCCTAAACTGCTCTGATTTTGCAGGTCTGCGGCAAACAGCTGAGTTATTTCATCATGACTGACTATCTGTCGTACAGCGCTGTATATGTGCTGTACGAGAGGTCAGGGGTTAAGGTTGGTGGGTTTTAACTGATGGATTTAATTGTCCCCATAATCCACTTCAGTGATCCAGCAGAAAGAGGAACACTATGTCCTCGACCACATGCTCCAGGTTACATAAACATCTACAGATCAAAGACCTCTAACTCCTCCCCGCAGATATTTTCTCATACAGCATTAGAGGGTTAATGAAGCACAGCTCAGCATGTCAGCTTTAAATAAAAGTAGTGGGTTCTTTCATTTCGGCAAATATGGAGGAAGAGTTTCTCAAAGTAAAAGTAGTAGTGAGCATTACCCTTGCGTCATTTTGAATTCAAACTAATAAGATTGGAAAGACTTAGAATATATTACTTGCATGTATTACATACAAGTTTATACTTTACAATTTCATATTCTCAATACATCCATGATGGTCTACACAGCCACATCAGCAACTGTGCAAGCCAAATGCTAACATCAGCAGGCTAACATGCTTACAGTGACAAATATCACACCCTGACATTCAGCAGGTATTGTGTTTACATGTTCACCATCTTAATTTTAGCATTAGCATACTAACATTTGCTTTACACTCAACACAAAGTACAGCTAAGACAGGTGGGAATGCCATTAGGTTTACAGGAATTTGATCATAAACCAAACATGAAAGTTTGATCTGATCATACCAGTAGAAACTTAAAAAACTTAAGGGCTACCCAAAGTGATAACAATTCATCCTACAGGAACCACAAATGTCTGTGCAAAATTTCATGGTAATCCAGCCAATAGTTATAATAGATATTTCAGTCAAATGTTGCTAGAATAAGTCAGGGGATCACAAGGTTGCCATTCTCCAACAGTCCAACATAGTATGCCCTTGGACTTTTACCCTGCTTGTTAAACTGGACTGTGTGGGAGTAAGTCCCTGAAATTGAAACTGAAGTTTGCCGTCACACTTATTGCAAAATGTAACTGAGAAGTTTGACACACCTAGTTAAACATCAAAGATGCGACAATTTATACACCAGGCAGTTCATACCTCATTGCTTTAAACTCTGTATTTATACTCATAACATTTAGCAGATGTTCTTATCCAGAGACTGAAAGGTGTTTGTTCAATGGCTGGACAGTCAGTAACTCATCCTCAGCACATTATGAAAAAAGGAGTTTGTTAACATTTGTTTCTGTAGATTTTAATCATTTGTATTTACCGCATCTGTGTCATGTTAGAAGAACCATCATGAAATTGTAGATAAGAGAGTTTGCAAGTCATGGTGTACTTGTGTATTTAAGTTTATTCATGTATATTCTTAGACTAGCTTATTGGATGTATAAGGGGATTGTGTTTCTAGGTTTTTGGTTGTCGGTTTGCCCTGTGTTTCCCTCCACACCTGCCCTTGGTCAGTCTCATTAGCACTGCTCCCTGTATCTTCCCCAACTTATCAGCTCCTTTACCTTTTTCACCTGCACCTCATCCCCTAAACAGTTCAGTGTATATTTAAGCCATGATTTTCAGTCTAGTGTTGATATGGATCCAACTTATGTAACATGGGTCCTCGACATTTATGCCCTCAATATAAACATTGACATGACAGTTCAATGACCCCAGAGGACATGTGCATTTGTTTTGACAAAATAAAATGCAAAAAAACAACAAAAATAATTTTAACCTGACAGATTTAAAAGTAGATTAATATTTCTAAAATATCCTTTAAAACAATAAAATACAGCAGATCTGCTTTTTCCTTTAAAAGCAAGTGAATCTGCAAAAAAATTGCTACAGGAGAAAATGAACGGGCCAGAGTAACAACATAAAATCACTGTCATGGTTCACTGCTAAAATCTTAATTACAGTAATTAAAAAGATATCAAGTGACATTGTGCTGCAGATGAATAAGAGAGTGTTACACAGCGACTGAGGGCTTTTTATTGAAACATCTTGCCTACACCACATCATTATAAGTCATCTACGGGCACTACAATTACTTCGAGGAAAGAGTGTGGTGTCATGACATGTATGAAGTGGAAAATGTATGTGAGGAGGATTAATGCAGCAGTATTTTAACCAGCACCAAACCAAGATAATCCCACTGACAGAGGGATGTGGTGTCAGTGACACGCCACAACATAACCCCACAGGAGTCTTTTACTGGACTGTAGTCATCAGGCTTAATCCAGATTATACCAGACTATGAACTGTACAGTCAGCTTTCTCTGCTTGTCTTGTCCTGTCTGGGTTATTTTTAAACACACATACTCATAGTCTTCACTGTGGCTGCTGCAGGGAAATGAGTGTCTAAGAGCTGTGTACTTCTGCCCGAGTCTTGTTCAGTGGTTTCTATTTTAAAACACATACACAGAACACACCACTTCACGCATACACACTCACTCACCCTGGTTAAGGGCACACTAGTCTTATCTTTACTGTTTCATATTTCTTCCTTTAAATTAAAATTAGGGAGCCAAAACATCATTGTTAATGTTTGGAAGTTAATAAATATTATCAATTAAATTTAACTGCCTATTCAGCTTCTAATTAGAACATATGGTAAAAACAATTAAAGGAAAAAACTTAAGCGTAGAAACATAACAAATTCTTCAACACAGATGTACCGCATAATACACTTGAACAATTTACATTATATTGTTCTGATGCATTTTCCCAGCATGGTTTGGATTAATTATTATCTTTAGAGTTAAAGGTCACTGCAAATGATAAAACATTTCTACACTGATGGCATTGTTTTATTCAAGAATGATATAGCTGCATCCACAGGTTGCGAGGGGTTGCTGGTTGGTTTGCTGAGTATGAAAAGTATGTGAATCATATGCTAAGGCCTTCACAGTCACTAGTTCTCAACCCAGATGAACATCTATGGGAGATTTTTAATGGATGGTCAAATTAGAAAAATGTTATAGCAAAACACTTGATAATGGTGGAATTGCATGAAATATTGATGCACATACTTGTGTCTACTTGTGCTTGTGATCGTTCAGCACACAACTAATTTACACAGTTAATTCAAGTGAATGTATTTGTACTGTCCACATCAGTCTCACAACTGACTGCAAACCATGCAAAATTAGTTTCATGGAGCAGTATTATCTCAGTAATATGATGGCTTCTTCCATATTTAACTCTTTGGGTTTCCTTTCCCTCAGATGTCAGCACTGTCTATAGACTCTTTTGGACCAAACAATTCTAGGGTGCTCCCCTGAGAACTACATGCCTTCATGGGCATTTTTTCTGTTTGCATTTGCACTGCGAATAGGAATGCTGAATTGACGTGTTGGTTGGTATAGCAACTAAGTGTTGGTTGGTATATCAACAGCAAGATAGGGGACAACGTGATCAGTGTGCTTGTTATGTGTTGGAGGTTCCATGGTATAAACAAATTCGAAAAGGATATGAAAATATGTATATGTATATGTATATGTATGTATATGTATATATACTTACATCTGAACCAATCACAGTACACGTAAGGTTCCATTTTTGTGCTGGGAGAGTACCTACCCTGAAGTAGGAGCTAAAAAAAAAGCCCCTCAAAATGATGTTCTAAATACAATCCTCCTGCAGTGTGGACAGAATAAAAAGGGGGTAGTTCCTCCGGTATCTCTTAGAAGAAGATGAAAATATGAAATTGACAGTTAGTTGTTAAACAGGCTCTTGTGGGTTTCGCGATAGGAACAAATTCCAACTGTTGATGGCCTGACACAAGCCCAGATGGCAGCTGGAGACAAATAAGACAAAACAGCCAGTGACACCACAAAGGAATTACATAAGCCAAATCCTCACTTTGTCCTGTCTAAAGGAAAATTGGCACAGGATCGGGAAATACACTGACTGTTTATCAAACAGGACACAGTGAAAGTATCTTCAACATTCAGGGATCCTTTAACTGATTCACCATATGGGGGTTGATGACTATTTTGAGAGATATACTTTCTCAATATTGACTGAAATACTGTTTTGTTGTAGCTGCTTTGGCCTACCCATGACCTGTAACCCCAACATTTGACACAGAGAAAGCGGTGCACACTTTGAGTGTTGCACAACGGCAGCAGAGGCCAAAGTGTGGCTGGCTGGCTGTGCATCCATCAATCCATCCATCCATTTATCCATTCATTCATCCATCCATCTAGTCACAAAGCAGATCCTGGTTATACATTTCAGCTGTTCATTAAGCCTTCAGGGACAAAGGTTTAAGAGGTGATAAGGCTCTCCATTAAGACATGCCAGCAGGGCTCCTGCAGCTTAAGAGGTATAATTGTGATATAGCTTGCTTGATATGAAAATGGCACAGCAGCTGTAAGGACATTGTGTTTAGGTTCATGGCATCATAAATTCTTTCTCTGTTCTTTGTGGTGACTGCGTGTTGTTATCTGATCGATCTGTTGAGCAGGGTTCATCTGAAAATGGAGGGTTGCATAATAGGCCATGACATCAGTCTTTGGACATATAATATGTGGTGGTCCTTAAGACATTGTATAATTACTGTATATTTATTTAGTATTCTTTTCATTTTTTAAAGGGTTCAAAACAATTTGCAGACTGCAGAAACTCATGTCCTCTTCTGCTTTTCTGCTCCTGTCTGGCTTATTTTAAGCTCACATACACACACTACACTGCAGGCGTGCATGTGCTGTTCCGCAGATTCAAGTGTGTCTCACATCTTATTTTGCCAGTTTGTTTCACTGAGAAGTGACTTCTCCATTGCAGCAAGAGAATGCCTTTTAAAGCCATTGAGCTGTGAAGCTCAGGTAGCTATAAAAATATTCACACAATCAGATACAAATCTGAACTTTTGAGCCTTTGAACTGTGATGACCGTCATATCATGTGTGTAGACGTCACGATGTTGGCACTACAGTCCTCCTTGCAGCGCACAGACACACACACACACACACACACACACACACACACACACACACACACACACACACACACACACACACACACACACACGCTCTATGTGTGTGAACTTCCACGTATGCCAAAAGAACTGTCTTCATGCATTATCATCAGAGTAATATTAATCACACCGGCTCTTACATCATAACTCACACTTGCCCTGTGCTATTTAGGTCAATGAGGTTTTTTTTGTTCTTTCACCACATTGCAAAACTTTGATCCAATAACATTCAGTCTGATCACACTCAATAAACCTGTCAGTGCTTTGCTGTGCTAGCTGATATTTTTTGCACATTTTTTTGGAAATGAAGCAAGCCTCTTCATCCTGCAAAAACAAAAGGATGCTTTTAAGATTCACAGCATGACATTACCTTAAATTTAGTTCTGTGGTAGGTCTCTTTTAATCAGGTTACATGAATATTTTTATATGAGCAATGAGGCCAAACCACCCCCTGGATTTTGTGGTTCAGCACTGCTAAAAATACTGTGGCTGTTGCCATAGTAATGTATCACTGTTTAAAAGTCAATTCCATCACCAAGGCAACTGTCTATGTCCCACACCAGCATATACACATACACACAATACAGACACAACACAGACAAACAATCCCACTCATCTAAAAATGCATCAAGATAAAAAAAAAAGTAAAGCAAATGAAGTGAGGAAATCGATACATGTGGGACTGAACACTGCATTCTTTCATTTCTCAAATATATTTTTGGGCTACATTATC
Organism: Scomber scombrus; assembly: GCF_963691925.1. NCBI lineage: Eukaryota > Metazoa > Chordata > Actinopteri > Scombriformes > Scombridae > Scomber > Scomber scombrus. Next base: position 16,574,597 of record NC_084972.1, read on the forward strand.
AATACCACATGAACAAATCTGAGACTATGCCATGCCAGAGCAAAACATATTCATAAATCTGTTTGCAACAGGCAGCAGATGAACAGGCTATGTGCTGTTATTTTTAGATCTGAAAGGAGGAAATAATAATCCCTCTCATCTCATGCCTCATGCTATCATCTCTCCTAAACGGCCCGTGTCTGCCTTCACTTTGCTTTGATGATGTTCACTGCACCAAAAGATAAGAGATGGAGTGACTTCACAAAAAGACTTCATAAATATCAAAGGAATGTCTTCTTAAGAAACCTGTGCAACCCCTAACTGGATTTGATGTTTTTTTAATCAACCTAGGCTCAAAAAGAAGGACTATCCATGTGTTTTTCAATACATTGTTGGATTTCAGTTACTTTCACAAGGTACATACTGTTCGTGTAACTGAATCATGCGTAGGTATGCGTGTCATCTGTAGGCTCTGTTTCAGCCAGTTTCTTTACTGGGTGTCAACAGTCAGACCACTGTGTCCTGTATGCTAATGTAGACAAAAAGTCTTCATTCCATATACACAGGTACCAAGAAAACCTCCAGATAATCTAGTGTCACCTAATTTATAAAAAAATTATTTATCATTTATATATGTTCCAAAACCACTTTTTCCCACTATGAAAAAAGATGAATGCTTTAACATCTCTAAGTATATGTCTTCACACACTTCACCCATTTCACACGTCATGCAGGGCTGAAAACAGGTACTTGCTACAATACTACAGTACCTGGCCTTTGGAAATCTGCTCAAATAACCCCAACCTTCATTTAAAACAGGTGTTCCAAGTTGCTGGAAAGTGACAGAGCATTCTAGATATACTTTCCACGTGTCTTTCCATAGACTTACTCTCCTTTGTTCAGATGTGTTTTCCAGTGCTGGAAAGCTGATTAGGCTGACTACAAAGCTGTTGGTTTTTGTCAGGTAACAACTCTCCCTTACAGAGTTCAGGGTGCATATGCTAAACAAATAAAGGTCATCTGAGGTTATTACTATGATGCTGATGTTGTATGTGAATACTGGCTAACACTTTATAATGCTTCCTGCTTAGTGCTAAGCAGCTCTTATTACAGTTTTTTCATGTTTGAAGTGTATAATCTGAGGCTGATGCTTGCCAAGCGCAGATTAGTCACCGATGTCACCGCTGAAAGGCAACTGGGCCAAGAAATTTAACTAAACTGCTTAATAATGAACTCTGACGCATGTAAAGTGAGATTTGCAGTCTTTTGTTTACTCTGTCACAAGCATATTTGTGAAAACAAAGGACACCCAAATGAAGAAAGCCTGTTCCCTTGGCAAAGGCTTTCCTGTGGATGGATTATGTGAATTGCACACTCAAAAGAAGTGTACAGTGCCACATCATGAAGTTTTCACTCATAATCACATCATAACTACTGTTCCTGTATAGAAACTCACTGTTAAAGTGTTGAAACAAGTGGTTTTGTATTTCATTTTCAAAGAAAAAATCAACCAACACTTTGTCAGATCTTGCTCACATTATGACATTTCTCCGCCATGCCTTCATAGTAGTTTTGCCTCTTTTTATGTTTGTCTTTCAGCTCTCAGAAACGAATCTGATATGTAATAAAGTCCCCACTCTCATCTCACAGCAGTCATGCATCTTTTCCGACGTGGTGGTAGTCAGTAACTTCTGCTAAGTGGAGTAACACCTGATTGAACTAACTGATTCACCATAGATTTAATTTTTATCACTAGTAAAATAGATTCACATTTTCATACACTCATCTATACACTAATCAGCCATAACATTAAAACCACCTGCCACCTGCAATATAATGTAGGTCCCCCTTGTGCCATCAAAACAGCTCTGACCTGTCAATGCATGGACTCCAAAAAACCTTAAGGTGCCCTGTGGTGTCTGGCAGCAAGACATTAGCAGCAGATTCTTTAAGTTCTGTAAGTTGTGAGGTGGGGTCTTGATGGATTGGACCTATTTTTCTGGCACATCTGACAGATGCTCAGTCAGAGTGAGATCTGGGGAATTTGGAGGCCAAGGCTACACCTTGAACTCTTCATCATATTCCTCAAACTATTCCTGAACAATTGTTGCAGTGTGGTAGGGTGCAATATCCTGCTGAATGAGGCAACTGCCATCAGGGAATTCTGTCAACATGAAAGAGTGCAGTTGGTCTGCAAGAATGTTTTAGGTAGGTGGTACGTGTCAAAGTAACATCCACATGAATGCCAGAACCCACGGTTTCCCAGCAGAACATTGCTCGGAGCATCACACTGCCTCTACCAGTTTGCCCTCTTCCCCAGGTAAACAACACACATGCACCTGGCCGCCCACATGATCGAAAAGAAAACATGATTCATCAGACCAGGTCACCTTCTTCCATTGCTCCATGGTTCAGTTCTGATGCTCATGTGTCCATGTAGGTGCTTTCAGCGTTGGACAGTGGTCAGCATGGGCACTCTGATCACTACGCAGCTATGCAGCAAGCCGCAATGCACTGTGTGTTCTGACACCTGTCTATCATAGCCAGCATGACCTTTTTCAGCATGTGTGCTACAGTAGCTTTTCTGAGGTACTGGACCAGATGGGCTAGCCTTCGCTTCCAATGAGCATCAGTGAGCCTTTGGCGCCTGTGATCTTTTCGCAGGTTCATTGGCTGTCCTTCCTTGGACCACTTTTAGTTGTTACTGTTCACTGCATATCAAGAAGACCCAGCAAAACCTGCTGTTTTGGAGATTCTCTGAACCATTCATCTAACCATCACAACAGCAGTTCCAGTGCTGATTCTGGGCCAGTGCCTAATTTGGAACTGGTTTTCCTGTTTCGACCGACAAAGAACCGGCTCCCGGCCAGAAAAAAACTGGTTCCAGAGTGGGACCAGTCATTTGCTGGACTAGAAAGAGGGTACCGCTTACGTTAGGGGGCAGGGGACGGAGTTATTGAGACCAACCACAACAAACAAGACCACACAGTGGTGAATAGATAAGGAGTGAATTATCCCTTGAACATTTGACTGATGGGGAAATTCATACACATTTGCGTTGTGAGTAAGCTGTGCTCTGCCGGCTAACATTAGCTTACAACAAAGGCTAACAACCATCTCAATCCTGTCAAGCAGCACAAATACATTGTATCTGCTGTGTTCTGATGCGAGCCAGGAGCAACAGCTGTACAAACGCGTAGTCTGCCATCATTGTTGTTGCTTCTTCTTCTTCTTTGTACTATTGTTGCTTCGAAGTTGGCGCACGTTTTTATGGGAAAGCAGAGAGGTAACTGACGTATACAGTGACGTAATGACGTGGCTCCCTAACCACCTAGAGTCGTGGAAAAGCAAATTGGTTCTCAACTGGTTCAGTTGAACCGACTGTGAACCAGCACCAGCACTAGAACTGCTTTGGTGGAAAAGGGGTAAATTTGGCTCTTGGCAAAGTTGCTCAGATCCGTACGCTTGCCCACCACATGAACTTCAAGAACTGACTGTTCACTTGCAGCCTAATATAATCCAACCCTTGACAGGTGCCATTTTAATGAAATAATCAATGTTATTCACTTTGCTTGTCAGTGGTTTTAATGTTTTGGCTGATTGGTGTGTACACACAAATAAATACTGGAAGATTTTGCTTCAAAACACATCTTGATTATTTAAGCACAGACTTCTTTCTTCTGAACTGATGTACTCTTCCAGTTCAGTGTAAAGAAGGTCTGCAATGCATCACTGTGTATCAATTAGACTTACATTTGAAAGTGTTGTGCAAGGTGAAGGATGACATGGTAAGATGACAATTGTTTTAGAAATTAACAAAAACAATGACTAATTTTTTCGACAGCATTGCAACATTTTAGTACAGATGTATTCATTGATGGTGTCATATTATGCATGGCATATTATGCCATGCATATTATTTACAAAAACACAGTATAAATGAACACAAGATAGACACTAGCCTCTTTTTTTATACCACAAATGAATGCCTTTATTTTCCAAGACACTGTTAACACACATACAAGAGATATCAGCTCTTGCAATAACAAAATAAATCAAAGTCGGTATCAGAACAGAACATTTAGAGTGGTTATATGGAATGTAGTCGTTTCCATTTTTTAAACAATCCTTTCAAATAAATAGCCTCTATATAGCCTTTGTAGCTAGTGTTTTTTTAATCAATATATTCTCTTTGTTTAGTCGAAGTTTCAGGAATGAAGAGGAGAAAATCAGACGAAAACAAAGACAGTGACAAAACTGGGTTATTATCCCCTTGAAAAATGTCTTTCGTTTGTAGGCAACTAAGAACAGGGGAGAACAACTGTTGGAAAAAAGGCAAATCCCTTCTTCTATACCTAAATAATTGTGTTCTTCTGCCACAAAGTGTAAATCTGGACACACACACCATGTTTATTACAAGGGTCTTAAGAAACACCAATATAAACACTTATCAGAAGCTCAAGTTGTCGATTGCTACAAGGCTGCTGACCTAGCGAGCCAAGGTCAGCTTGTACAGTCACCTTCCCCTCTAACAATGTGCTGTGCTGTTAGGGACCGGCAGTCCAAACTTCATTAAAAAAAAAAAAACGACAACCTCATGTCACAGGTAAAGCACCATGTCAGGCTCCTAGAACTACACTTGAGCTTCAATTATCTCCTCCTCACTCTTTCTCTCTCAGAGAGAACTTACAAATAAAGAAATGTGTGTACCAGAGGAGGAGAGGTGGAGGAGAGTCCTAGGATGCTAAAGGAGTCCCTGTGTTTGTTGAGAGACCTCTGTCTCACACAATATTTCTCCTATCATTTATAACAAAGAAAAGGAGCAGTCTCAGAGAGAAAAGTGCAAGTAAGGGCACAGGCAGCCCTGACCTCTGGCAGGTGAGGGAGAGCGCAGGAACGACCACACAGGCTCTCCCCTGACCCTGAAGTGTCTGAGGTTCCCTCCAAGCAGAGGAGGGTCAGACCCCCATGTAGGTGTGAGGACGATGCACCTTGGAGTAGCAGGGTTTTAGCTCAGTGAGCTCTTCCCAGCCTTGAAATTTAGACCATGTTGGGCTCCAGTGCAGTCTCAGTCAGTGCTGTGATCTTCAAGCTGGGAGATGATGGTGATCAAGTTCTGGAGGCCGAAGATGAAACCGCTGTCCTGGCCTTCATGCACAACACTGTCTTCACCATAGTGCCGACAGGTTGTGTGCGCAAAGTCGATCATGCGCACGTCCACTGTGGGGCTGCTGGCCTCTCCTGTGCTGTGGGAAGAGCGGCTGCTACCACTGTTACTGCTCCCTCCGGCCACACCTGCTGAGGAGGAACGAGGGAAACCAAAGGCCCCTTCCTCTTCCTCCTCCTCCTCTTCTTCATCTTCATCTGATGGCTCATCCTCATCGCCCTCTTCCCCACCACGGTGTCTGGGTCTAGAGGGAGTTATGGGGTGGTCTCCGTCATAGATGATGAGTAGGGAACTAGAGTAGAAACGGTAGGACTCGCAGGCCTCCAGGGAAGCTTGCATTTCCCGGAGTCTGCGCAGCACGGGGGACAGCAGCTCACGACGCAGGCGACGCCCATTGTGGAAGAACTGGTAGAGGGCCTCTTTGAAGCCTGCTAGGGTCAGCTTACGCCCGTGGTACTTATTCATGAACATCAGCTGTTCAGAGTCTGACTGGTACACCTGCGGGGGTCATACAGGAACATCAGTATAACAGCTCCAGATATATAAACAGAATAGAATAACTTAAACTTTCAATATTGTACCTGCATGCCACAGAGTCGCACTCCAATAGAGGCAGATGTGCTCTGTTGACACTTGCGAATTTGATTGGCTTTCTTCTCCTCCGTTGCATCATCCCCATGTTGGCGAGTTCCCATCTTCAAATCTAAGACACATGGTACTGTGTAGCGCCATGTCAGGTTCTCCAAAAGGATAAACTCTGTAAAAGGGGGTCAAGGATCGTACAACAACAAAAGACTTACACACTAATACAAAGTATATACATACTTATTTTAACAATTACTTCCCTGTATTACTGGGTGCTTCACTGCACAGTCATTGATAAAAAGGATACTGTATTGGTTACGGTGCTTTGCATTCTCCTTCATCCTCTGTAAGTGCTGCTGGTGACATTTGAGACTCCAGGGATTGTGTTTGATCTGTGGCACCACATTGCCTTTATCCAGGCTGAAGTAGAGAACCTCTGCCTGCTGCGGCTGCTGCTGCACCTCATCACGATTATAGCTGCAAAGGTGACAACACAGAGAAATGTCAGCATTGACAATACACAACTTATTCATGAAGGCTGTCTATACCTGCATTAAAGAGCTTAAGCAAGCATCCTCACCTCATGATCTTGTCTTCTTTACGGCTCTGTCGAGCTCTGTCCTTGCTATAGTTGTCGTTGTCTAATAGCAAAGGGGACTGCTTGTTTTTGCTCCACTTGAGCATCTTGCTCTTGGGCTCGCAATCTGCTGAGGGATCTTTGTTTTCTAGGTCACCTGATTCGCTGTGGAGGGGGTAAGCGATGAGACACAGGTTCCCTTCCTCGTCTTCTTCAAAACTGACCGACACTACACCTGAGAGAGGGTGACAAGGAGAATAACAGAGTCAACTCTAAAGTCATTTTTATTTGGTGATAATTTGACAAATAAACCTGACACAGCCCTTACCAGCTGTCTTTTTATTCACATTTAAAGATATTTTCAGACAGCGACTGACATGTTCATGTGTCAACGTGAATCAACAGAAAACAGACATATTATATGGCAGATGAAGATATGAATAAGACAGAAAGAGATGGAAGAGCAAAGCTGGTCAGAGCATTTTATATCATTAATAGCAAATGTCAGAGCATGAACAGTGTTTCTATATTGTAATCAGGAAGAAACAAGAGACAGAAAATACCACACAAGGCTAAAATGTGTCAGGCTGAGCAGGACGTTTATTAAGCAACTGCCAAACATCCTCATGAAACAGACACAAAGACTCATATACAGAGTTTCAAGCTGTCAGCAGTGACAATGAAAAATGAAGTACAGTTCACTCTTTCCATTCCAAAAGCATACATGAAACAGCATTGTGAAATGTTACATAACCACAGTACAGATTCACTCATAAGCCATGACTCTGTGACAAACAGTCTTTCCACACCATCAGTCCATGATTCAGGCCTCAAATGCAACAAGAGCTGTGACATGTTTGAACAAACATTTTAAGATAATTTTTCAGTGACTGAAAGACATTTTATACAATTTGTTTAGAAGTGGTTATTAACACAATTTTACAAACTCAAAAGCAAACCAGCTAACAGATGTTTCTAGATTCACCTTAATGATAAAAGAAGCACTGTGTACCTTAATGTCAATGCTAATTTATGTCAGGATCCACAAACAGGCCCCCCAGTAGGCCCCTGTTTGCTGAGAGTTAAAGTCCCTACAAGGGCCTGCGTACAGCGTGTCTCTGTGTGGGGGAGGTGTCACACTGAGAATAAACATCACAGCTGCAGTGGCTGATACAGATAAACTACACACAGGAAGGAGGGATGTGGTCCAAACAAACCAAGAGATTAGTGGAAGAGATATGAAAACAGTAGCATCCCATCTACAACACAATACATTCAACATCATAAGTAGTAGTGGTCATATTAAAAAACAGCCACTGAATAACGAAGAATACATAACCATTTACTTGTGAAAAACCTGACTGAATAAAGCCCATATTTTTTTGTAAATGCACTGTGAAACTCTGCATGTTACACAGCGGGCCTGAGGACCCAGCGACCATATTTCTTCCGCAGCCTGAGGCCTGGCTGATGTCATGCGTGCTGACATCACCATCCTGCATGAAGCCCTGCCTACTTAAGTTTGGTCCTGATGGACTGTGCTGGGCAATCAAGAGCTGCACTGTCATTATACCGCGTCAGGGAGTGTGGGAACCTGTGAGTCACTGATTAATTTCATGAGAAGTGCTCATAAATCATACTAAATAGTAGACTATAAGACATTTGACAGAGCTGTAAATCATTATCGGTGACTTTTATTTCATCAAGTTCATAGGTTGAAGCTTTCAGATCCTGCTTTCAGGCCTGCATCTTGAATTTTAAATCCTCTGAGCCATTATGAAATACACCCATTACAGAAAATATTGCAAACATCTTACCGACACCGACTTCTCCATCTTGTCTCCATGTCTTCAAACATCTACACTGATGTATGCCAAAGGTAATTGGATATGACTGAAATTTCCATCTCGCCAAGCACGGTTCATAACAACATCAGAAATACCTCTTTAAAAATAAAGTTTGAAACCTCTCTCTCTTGTACTATATAGTTTAATGTAGAGACATCAGAGAACTCCTCTACTATCTGCTCTACAAATCCCACCATCGTCACCATGGGTCTTTTTATAGTCCCATGCTGCATTACTGAAGAGTCAGATATCACGCATGTGCCTGACCTCCGTCATACAATGCCTCAAGACGTCTGCATCAGCATGAAACTGTGGACCTGGATGCAACTATGGAACATGGTTTTCCATTTAAAAGCATGCATGTAGGTGAAATTGTGTATTTATGTCTGTGTTTCTACGATGAACCTGAAACCAGACCTGTAAATCTCCCAAGCTGACTTGTGTTTTACTCCCCTGGCGATGTGTCCAATTTATTTTCGATCCCCGTGGAATTTTATCCCGCCTTGAAACCATGGCCAACTTAAAAGCAAGCCACAACACTTTAAGGACCCCTGGCTGCTCATCCTCCTGGCAGGGTAGTCAGGCACTCATGCTTAGCAGCTACTCCATCAAACATGAGGGTGACAAAGAACTGGATGTCTGCCATTGGCTCCATCCTGAGCAACCCTGTACTCAAGCCACAATAAGTGGCCCTTTAAATCAGGAATGCACCCATCTATAAATACCAAAATACATGTTATAGTGTGCTGCTGTGTACACCATGTTCTTTGAACCCTTGCAACAAACCATGACCACCGTGCTTCACGAATACAAGCTTTTACCTTCAGAGTAACAAAATGCATTATCCATTAAACAGCTGAAATTAAATGTTGTGTTGGTGAAATGATATATAATCCCAGACCATTTTACAGATGGTTTACAACAGCATGTGCAACACGATATTTGTCGTGTGGTGAACTTGCAATACTGGTGAGATACTATTTTCCTCGTTTCATAAGCTGTAGTGTTTTTATTTAAATTAATGTAATTGGATGTAAGGTTTGTGTGTATGCAAGTATGGTTGGGAGCTGCATGTGATGCAGTAACTCGGAGTCCAAGAATAATTTCCATTAAGCGACAATAAAGCATAAAGCATATTTTATCTTAAGTAAAAATAGTTAATAGATGCATTTATTGACCCTTTGTAATACAGAATTTAGCCACATATTGCAAGCTGTCAGCACAAAGATGAGGAAAAGGGGAGGAAATGATTAATGCTGGCAACCAAAACAACATCACGCACGCTCTGTTCTAACACACAGGTTGATAGTCACTCCAGGATTGGGGTGGGCACCTTACCTTTATACTGGGGGGTGAACTTCCTCATCTCTGGGGGGAGGCTCTTGTAGAACTGATGCTCTCGGGGGATGAGGGGCTTGCAGATTGTTTGCTCCCCAAATCTTAGTACACAGGAGTGACCCCCCACCTGGTGCACGAAGGGTTCAAGCATTACCCCTTTTCCGGGATAAGGAGTCCCGTCTGCCTGCATAAGGGCTTCCAGAGCGGGACTCATCCTCACTCCGCATCGGACAACTAAGCTGGGTGGACCCACGATGTAGGGGAGGCAAGAGGCTAAGGCCGCTCGTCTCTCTTCTCTGCTGGCTCGCAGGGGGCGCTGCTGCTCGAGGGAAAAACAAAAGGGCTGAACAGGAAGGACACGGGCGAGAAAAAAATCCTTTATTCCCTTTCCTTTCGTTGCCTTAGAACAAATTATAAAACTCCTTCGTTCGGCTGGGTATTAGCCGTGTTTGTACGTGTGATAAAATACCGCGTATGTAGCTGTAAAAGCTACTGAAAAAGGGGTTTGAAGCAACGTGTGCTTGCGTCGTCCTCGATGTCTTGCTGTGACCGAAACTGACGCGTGAGCTGGTCCAACAGGCAGAAAACACAGCAGAGGCAGTCATCAGGTCCGGCCTCCTCCCACAAGTAGCCAATCACAGAGCCGCTGCTGTCGCTGGGAGGAGACAAGGCACCTCGGAGAGGATCAAGATCAAGCAAACAAAGAGGAAGGAGAGAGAAAACAGGGGGGAGGGGAGAACAGGAAAAATACTAGACAAAAACACAACACTGAAGGCATTTTTTTTTTTTTAAATGTACGTAGAGCTGAAGTTTCGCTATTCTTGTTACTTTTGAGACAGGCTGCAGCTTGCAAATCACGTTTTATCTTGCAGTTACCCTTTGGAGTGTGAAATAACCTTGAAATGAAAACTAAGCAAAGAATTTGAAGTGAAAGCAAATTATTTATACAAACAATTACTCTTTCACATTACAAGTTTGACTTTGACTCGCTTGTAGAATTTGTCAAATTTTGAGAGGTGCAGTGTGTAGAACATAGTGTCATCTAATGAGATGCACTTAGCAGAAATGGAATATAATACTAATAAGTATGTTTTAATTAGTGTATAATCTACCCGTTGCCCCGTTCATTCCTATCAAAGTTGCTCAGTGATGCTTGACTTCCTGCTGTAAAGAATACCTGTATGTAATATACTGTGCACACTATTTGGGCTCAATGTGTCCATGGAGCATGCTCAGTAGAGACTTCCGCTGGCCAAGACTGCTTATTTGTGGTTTAGCCCTCAGGCTAACCTGAATGGGGATAAATGACTAAATCAGGTGGCTCTTCTGGACTTAAGAAATGGGATCAGACTGAATGGATTAACTTCTGATGGTTAAATTAGTCATTTCGCGGGGTTATGACACTAGTTGATTTACAGACATCTCTTTCACAATGTAAGTCTATGGTAAAAAGTATTTTTTTAGGCCCAAAAGTGTCATGTGACATTGTAATTACATGGTTTGGCCACTATGTCAAATTGGCTTTAAAGTCCAGCACTCTTCCTGGAGGCTTCAGAAGGCGTTTAAAATGCTTCGTACATCCCCTTTAAGACATCAATGTGTTGTTCGTCAGAATTAACTATATGTTTGTTTACGCAAATTAAACACTATCTAAACAATCTTCCTATCTTCACAGTGTATCATCAATATCTCAGAGAACAACATCCTTTTTGCAACATAACATGCATTCCAGTGGTAGATAATTGAATTCCTCCCCACTATGAATAGACCACAGATAACGATATTTCAGGATCTGTTATTAAAGTATTTTTTTAAAGGAAGAACATTGCAAAACACAAAACTTAAACATTTTTCAGTGGTGTGAAGCCCTAAACATAGTTTATATTAATTTTTTCCACAAATATAAAATAAATTGTGAGGAGACAAGCATCTTTGGTGTCAACTGTGAGTAATAACTGCAAAAATATTGCACCAATAGCACGAAGGGTAGAGCTCCATATTCTGGTGCATGAATTTTACTATGGCACAGTGTTAAGTAAAGGATCATGCCCAACCAACCAAAGACTGTAAATCTCTTTGTGAGTGGCAGTTGACCTAATGAGTCTGACTTGTTTGCCAGGCCAAACCAAGCCAAGGTACTGTAGGCAAAGCTCCGGTCACTGGACGGCTACAGTCTAATCACACACTAATCTCTGATGTTCCAGTCCTGCACTGGGATTACAAATGGGAAGAAAGGATCCCAGACCAGGGCAGGGAGGGGATTAAATGATCAGCATTCAAACAGGGCACCCACTCTGCTCTGGCCCTAGTGTGAGTGCGCCCCACAGGTAAGGCCTTCTTGGTGGCCTGGTGTGAAATGTAAATCAAAACAAATGAAGAGAAAGAAAGAGTGTGTGTGTGTGTGTGTGTGTAGCAATGTGTGTGTGTGTGTGTGTGTGTGTGTGTGTGTGTGTGTGTGTGTGTGTGTGTGTGTGTGTGTGTGTGTGTGTGTAAGGGGGTTCACTCTGGGTTTCCCAGACCTCCTGATCCAAGGATCAACAGAACAATACTGACTTAATCATGCTAGTCCATCTTTCGGGAAAGAGAACCGCAGCAGTGTCATATTACCATGTGAAAGATTTACTTGTGAGATTGCAAAGGTGTAGAGTGGGCCTCGACAGTGTGGTCAAGCAGGAGCATGTGTGTATTTCTATGGGTGTGTTATGAACTTTTTAACATTAGGTGACCCATGGTGACATAAGTCCAAAAATCCTTAACTGTTATACATTTTTATTAGATATCTTATAAATTGAAATTCCATGTCCTACGGTTGGTTATCAGACAGAAAGGGTTAGGGTTCGGGTTATGTATATGTAGCCTACACTCTGTGCATCTAATCTGGAAGCAGGTAGTAAACATTCAACTTTTCAACAATTTAGCTTAAGATAAACTGATATTATAATCATATAATTAATGATTATATCTGAAAGATGCCAGTGATTATGTGTTCATGGTTATCTTTTTAGCCTACTCACCCAGGCCTCACTGGTGTGTCAGTGATTTTGTCAACTTAGTGCAGCCTCCGTTCACATGTCATTGGTCCATGCCCCAGGACAATAGGCTCAGGCTGTGCCACAGGGCGTTCAATCCAGCAATGACATGAGCAGTGATGCAATGTTGAACAATCTCCTCCATGCACATTATATAATGTGTGGTCTTCTTAAAACATGGCAGTCACTGCAAACTCCAGATGCAGCAGCTACAAGAAATCCAGCCTTGTACAGACATAGCAGAACATAAAGAAATTATATGGTAACATGCTTTTTAATGGCACATTAATTATCCAGCACACCAGACATGGTGCGTAATAGGGATGTGCCAATCTGATATGCTTGATTGGTATCGGCTGAGAGACTGACCTTATTGCTCACTGATCTACATTAAAGGGGTTTGAATTCAAAGGCCTCATGACGCCTTACATAAAATGATTCCAAAAAGGTCTATGCAGTGACGTGTAGAGATTTTAACTTTGGGAAAAGAGAGTGGTGATATTGGATTTGTGCTCAGTTTCGGTAGATACACTAAAGCGAGGTATTTAAATCAGTATTGATTAAAAAAAAATCATGCCTCACCTGACCTGTTTCAAATAATAATGCATTTTATTTAAAGGCGCCTTTCAAAGCACTCAAGTACACCTTAAAAGGCACATAAAACACAACAACAGTACATCAAACAATATAAATCAGGTAACATTTAGTGCAAAGATAAAGAAAATAAATATGAATGTGACTACAAAGTGCATTAGTACAATAAATAAACAAGAATGTGATTGCATAGTCAGTGTGAGACAGAGTATGCCACTCTGAATAGGTGCGTTTTCAGGCGGGATTTAAAGGTGGAGACAGAGTCCAAAGTGTGAATGTCTGGTGGGAGAGAGTTCCAAAGCTGGGGGGCAGATCGGCTCAAGGCTCTTGACCCCATGGTAGTTAAGTTGGCAGGTGGGGCAGGGAGCTGGTTGGCAGAGGAGGATCGGAGAGTTCGGGAAGGTGTGTAGATGTGAATAAGTTCAGAGAGATATGATGGTGCCAGGTTGTAAAGGATCTTGAAAGTGAGGAGTAGAATCTTAAAGTCAATGTGGGATTTGATAGGGAGCCAATGAAGTTGCTGCAGGGCAGGAGTGATGTGTTCTTTAAAATACCAACGTTTTCTGTCAGACACTCAAAAGCACCAATATAAAATAAATAAAAATACTACTGACACAACTCTGAACAGTATGATAAACGTTTATGACGCAGATCATACAACACTGGAAATAATGAGGTGTAACAATCACAGAGAGTAACCTATGATTAGCTGTACTATAGCTAAATCAAGACTTCACAGAATGTATTTGGTGAACCTGCTTTTGTACAAATATCCATGACCACAGGGAATGAATGATACTGTAGGTAGTGTGACCCAGAAAAAGTAACCCATCTTATCTTGCCCACCCTTTTAACCCTCATTAGCTTAACGGTCATTCAATCTATCACTCATCTGTCTGCAGTTTGGCTCAGTTTATCTAATGGATTCTTTTGATTATTACAATACAAGGTCTAACACAAATGGATGTTATTTACTATGATATGTAAGGTGAGGTCACTGGATGGCTAAACCCTAACCATGGTCTTTTAATAGACTATTATTCAGTTAAGGAAGTAAATTAAATATTTAAAAGCTTCTTACACTTCTGGACGACACAGTGTAGTTCGTCAGAATTTGGGGATTAAAATGTGTGCTGTAAGGCAAGGAGTGCCTTGAAATGCCAATGTGAGGGAGATCCCAACGGCCTTATTCTGCTAACTTGACAACCCATTTTCTAGGGGATCCATTTGGCCCGCCCCCTCATTCCCAGACACGTGAGGAAGTGAAACATGGGTGAGTATGGGAGCTTGCAGCAGCAAGGGGATGAGCCCATATGCTCCTACATTTAGTCCACGGGACGCTCTAGTTGATATAAATATGTTGATGGTGATGAGTGTCGCTGGCATTATAACACCTTATGCCACGTCAAGGACAACCTTGTTTACTCCTGCATTCCAACACCACCACCCACACTCCTTGGATCATTCCCTCTCACTTTTACTTTGTCTATAATGGAAGAAAAGTCTCATCAAATCACAAGACTGACTGGTTAATGATAAAACTAAAATTGATGATAGTTCACTGATGATAATTCACTGCACCTGTATAAACACTTAACTGTGTGTGTGTGTGTGTGTGTGTGTGTGTGTGTGTGTGTGTGTGTGTGTGTGTGTATGTGTGTGTGTGTGTGTGTGTGTGTGTCAGAGACAAACATGAATTACTCTGATTTCCTGGATATCAATGAAACAGTAAACACAATCATAAACCGTGAGTCAAGGTAATATACACAAGTAAATAATCCATTGCAGGGTAAAGGAGTTCCTCATTTCATGCTGCGCATCAAAACGTGAGGCATGGCGATAAAATCTCTTACAGCTGACAGTATGTGAGATAAACATGTGGTGTTTACACAAGTAAGGGTTATCAAAGACAGAGGCAAAATAGGCAAATAGGCAAAAAATAGATGTTCCTTTTGCATAGAGTGATAATACTGGGGGGACCAGGTTCATATAAACAGTATCTATTTGATGGCAAAGGTCCTCAAGGTAAGTCCTCCCTTTTTAATCGTCAGGACATGATCATTTGAAAAAAACAAAAATAGAATCCTCACAGAGAAAAGTTCACTTGTATTTCGTAAGTGTAGTAGGCCCACAGTACACGTGTCATTGGAAATAGCTTGCCTGTAGTTTCTCAAACCCTGACTATGGAGTGCAACTGAGCAACCTCACAAGTATAGATCACATTCTTCAAGTCCATTGACACATTCCTGAAGTGCCTTCCTGAAGCTGCACAGGGTCCTTTAAACTGTAGCACACGCCTGTGCTGAGGTATGTGCTACAATGGTCTATGGTCAGAGGGGAAAAGCTACTGGCCTGGCTGATCTCTATAAATACAGGACTTCCTCCAAGGTCCAGGCGGTGCAAGAGTTGCATTTACATAACCTTAGTTAAACGTCACGCAGCTCAATATATCACTGAGGTCATTTGAATCCATTAAATGTAAGTTCAGCATGTCATGTTCCTATGAGTGAAAGTGGAAAACACGCACAATGGCATACTTCCATCATCAGCTATACTTGGTCTATTTTGTGGTGGCAGGAAGGCCTATTACAAGCGGTACAGATAAATACATGCAGTCACCAGATGCTGTGATACCAGATGACTGTGGGGTTGGAGATAATAGCATGCTATCAGCCAGACACTTTCAGCCTGTCAGTAAACAAACAGTTAGACCCTGACCCACTTTGAAGGAAGCAGCTTGTCTTAAATCAGCATGGGGTGGGGCTGGTTCAAGGTGGGGGCCCTTCTGATGTCTGTTTGTAAACATACATGTCATACTGTATAGTAAGGCACTGAAACTTCATTAAGAGAATGATTGACTGAGTGTGTGAGCAAACATAATGAGTGTCACAGTTTATGTATCTATTGTACTCGTGTGCTTATGTTGAAAGTAATGTTTGACTCCCTCAGTTTTTATGGCCCATTTTCTACACCCTGTAGAGAAATGCTAGTTATGCACTAGCACATCACCATGGGAACAGTCTCGAGAGGACAAAGAAGTGTGGGAAGAGATATTCAAGGTTTTATTTGGTTGCAGAGAGTTAGGACAAGATGCAGGGTTAACAATTTTCTTTCCATAAAGAAAGAAATCGCAAACATTTGGACTTCTTCTTGTCCTTCGTGTCATCCTTCGTGTAAACATGCATGTCTGTCAGGTTATATAAAGTTGTGGCTCCTGTCTGGTGATCTGTTATAGCTCTGCAGATCCATTTTTAATCACATACACAGTGCCAAATTAGCTAGACACCCCCCCCACCCCCCACAACCTTACCCATGAATTCTGACCTCCAACAGACAGAGTCACCAACACCGGGCAATAACTGTATCAGTTGTCCCCGTCCCTGGGTCAAGAGAAGGTCATCTTACCTTTAAATAATCTGCTAGAACAATTTGTCAAATTACATATTTGTTACTTTATATTGTATTTGTGATTTCTTTATGTTCCTAATTTTCCTTTCCATAGTGATAGAAAATTGGTTTGGTGCTTTTGACATTGCCTTGTCTTGGTCATGAACAAGACACAAGGTGGGCTCGCCAATACATGTCGCAATAATATTGGCGACAGGCTCTGATTTCCTCCAGACCTGGAAGCAAAATTGGGTCAGATATCATGTCACAAACTCAGGTGGCTGGCCAGGTTCTGACTGTATGTAACGTTTGGGAACTGTCCAACCAAGTCTGCACCAAGTCTGTTTCACGTGTTCGGGCTGCAATCAGCCTCAGACAGTTCCCTGCAGTCCCTCACATTCTGACTGGACCCTTCATCATATCCACATCCCATCAAAGTCAAAGGTTATTGTGGGTGTCACTCTCGGACAAGTGGACCAGAATGAATTGTTGTTGGCAGGAAATTACTGAGCGTGTCTGTAGCGAGTGCAACCTTACATTGCACACACTTGATACATCCTTAAAGCTACTGTGTAAACCCTTCACCATTCTCTAAATTATAATGTCTGTCTTTACAGATTATCTAGCCTTAAAATATTTTAAGTAACTACTTTTTTATTCCGAGAAATTCTCATCTTGTTTTTCATGTATACTTGTCTCAGGAATTTGCTGCAACATTTTGAAACACAAAAGGCAATTACATTTGATTTTCTGTTGAAAAAAGTGTAGTTTTCTTTACCTGGATGCACATTCTCTTACTTTTTGTCTCCATAGACGTTAGACTCAAACACCAACCATTAACCACTACTAAACTAAATGAAAATGGTATTTCTTTCTTGCAGTATACTGTAAGTCTGTCTGTGTTAGAGTTGATGTACACAGAGGTGTAAGATTAAAGATTTTTCCTCTTTTAACCAAAGAAAGTTTCTTCTCACCACAGTAATCCTGTGACTTCTCACTGTACCTTCAGGCCAACGAGCTGTCAACACCTTTACTATTTAGGAGTAGGCTGCAGTGCTCATGTGGTTTCCTGCGAGCAACTGATATGCACGCATACACACAGGAATAAATCAAACCAAGATGTAAACTCAAAACTCCCATCTTGTGTACACATGGACCACTACAATGAAGCATTAAACTTCACCGAAAAGGATTAAATCAACATCTTTCACCCTAATTGATATGCAGATCAACCATCTGAATGGACATTCAGTGCTGTGGTCACAAGTTCAAAGCCACGTACTTGCTATGCTTCTCAACCCAGTCAACACTGCAAAACTAAACAGGCTTAGTATAGAGCAAAACAACAAGGAACCCGGTACAAAATAAATTTGATCTTGTGGTAGTGAAGTAAACACTTATTCATCTCATTAAAAAAGTACCACGAATTCATGTTGCTTAGAATTAAACAAAATTTTGATCCACTCCAACACTGACAGAGAGCATACAGTAGAGTGTTGTTGCATGTCTGGAAAGACTGGTGGGAGGAGACTGTTGAGAGAATGAAAACAAACTTTCTAACCTTATGGCCTACATCAGTTTTTTTTTTTCATCAGGGAGAAACGTGAGTAGCTTCATCTCTGGTATGTTCCCTGCAGACACCTGGAGGTAATATACAGCATAGGAGAGGTGTAAATATCAATAAATGCCGGCTTTAAACAAAAGCAAATCTTCTTGGTCTCATGGATGCGATCTATTGTGAGTGAGATTTGCAATGGTTTAAATAATTACATTTGATATGATGTGAGGAGTTTAAACTTTCAGAGTCTTGCAGGTTTTGCAGCTCTGCGTTTCTTCCTGCAGCTCACTGTACATTAATGACTTCCATATGACATGAACAGGCAGAGACTGAGCAAAAGAGCCTGATTTATATAAACAAAACCACTTCGTCTGTTCCCCACGTGTTACACAGGATGTCACGTGGAGCTGGGGGCTGCCAAAAACTAGAACCATAATATTTTGATTTTCACGCACTCACTCACACACACACACACACACACACACACACACACACACACACACACACACACACACACACACACACACACACACACACACACACACACACACACACACACACACAGAGACACACACACACACAGGAACAATATATCTATTCTGTCCGAGCTGGACACTGAAGATTCAGCCCCAAAATGAACAAAACAGGGAAACATTTACCATTTAATGACTTACATGAACTGAAGTTCATCGGGTCACATGGAAACACTCATGGTTAAAACTTGCGTGCACATTTTAAACAGCCTCTTAAATTGTGAGCTCGTTCACTGACCTATTCTCCATTTTGCACTGCAGTTGGAAATCCTAAAGACAATCTATATAATTAAATGGGTGGAAAGTGTATGAATAGTTGAGTCAGGGGTTAAGTCTTGTATCTGGGACAAAGTGTACATTTGCTTGTCCCTGCAATTCAGATTAATGAGTGTGGGAGATAAAATGCTGGCTTTGTTTGTCTTTTTGCTCTGACAGAATTTCCTGGTGGCTGGTAAAAAGTGCAACTAAGATCTTTTTTTAGGTGCAAAGGGCATGAACATGAATGTTGTCACCGCTATGTGCAGCGGTCTCACTGTCAAGTGTGCTTTGGTGGTCTTCTTTTTCCAGGAAAAATGGAGTAAACATCATCTGTTGAAAGTCAGAACCGAGACTCCTCCCCACTTGGCTGTACACAGGGAGCGTGTTTTTGTTTTCAGTCTGCAGATGTAAGAGCTTTTGGAGTTCCCTCACATATCAGTGTGTGAACATGTGTGTTTGTGTGGCTTGGGCGTGTATATGCAAGCCTGTGTGTGTGTGCATGTGTGTGTATATAGGTCTGTCATAGGCTACTTTCGGGGACAAATTTTAGACGAAAGATGAGATAACTGGGGGCGGCTTGTGCAATTGGGTATAAGAAGCTGTTTTTTGGGTATGTGGTTACGGTTATGGTTAGGTTATGGTTAGGGGAAGTGTTAGAGTTAGGAAGTAGTTGTTAGGGTTAGGGTGAGTCTCCAGGAAATTAATGTAAGTCTTTGTGTGTGTGCATGAGTGTGTTTAGGACTGAATATAGGTCCTCTGTATTCCCCCTGTGTTATGTAACAGTCCAGTGAATCCAATCTGACTATATCTAAACCCCATGACATTATATTTACACAGAATACAGTCTGTTCAAGGGTAACAGTCCAAGAAAAACAAACCCAAATACACACAATGTTTAGTTTTTCTATGATTTGTCTCTTACCTGGCTCCATATGGGCTGTGTGGTAATTTGATTTAGCACATTCAACATATATAATATGAAACAGATTGCCACAAAGTTGAAAGAAGGAAGGTCTTAAAATGGTAAGGTAAGGATCAAGTAATAAATCAAACTTAAAGCTCATATCATGACAGCTAATACTGCGCCCTAGTGAAGCCATTCCCAAACAAAATGTCAATTAAATTAGCACAAATCAGTTGACATGCAGTAAGATTGGACCAGTTGCTTGCTTTTCCTGGTTGCTAATCCAAATTTGTTCATATCTTACTACAGTGTATGTAAACCATCTTCCTGGAAAACTACATCAAAACTCAAAATATATACTTGATTTATAGTAAATGGTCTTAAAACATATACTTGTCATGTCAAATCCAATACTATGCATGCATGGATCTGCTATTTCCCATCATATTGTTAGATTACCAGCATTTAGACAGTCACATTCCCAATGGACAAGTGTTTCCATGACAAGTTTAGATTAATATGTTTTATGCCATCAATGCAATAGCCACTGTATCTGGTGCATGTGCATGTATTTATCTGAAAATATTTTCACAAAGCTTGCATTACAACTCAGGTAAGATCTGGATCTTATTTGTTATTTTAGGATGAGCAGACCTGCAAAACCAGACAATACTGGTTCTTAAGTGTGAGTGGATTTAGTTGTAAATTATGTGTAATGACTGCTGCTAAAAAGCCCATAAGCAAGTATGACAACTGCAACACTTCAAGTTTTGAGGTTAGCTAACAGCTTGTGAGTGACTATGGTAATGTTGCTGAAGTCTTAAAGCATTTAATGTTTGTTAGGTCTGAACAAATTCAGAGTAACATTAACAACACTTCTGCTATATTGACTACTCTATGCAACCATAGAAGACATTTCTGGCATCGGACAAAATGTGAGGTTCATGATTTCAGTATCTTAAACACACACAATTGGTTTGTGCACAGAAAGGAGAGGTGTTGAGTACTCCCGGATTACAGTACATCTTATTTCAAGGCTATCATGTATCTTTTTTGGATCCCTAAATGTAGATCACAGCTGTCACTATGATATCAACTGATTCCACACCAGTGCCTTTTGTTTTTAATTATAACTTCAATACCACTGATTCGTGCTATCATGGTGAGAAACCATCAATATCTAATGCAGTCTAAAGCACTTTAGAGAGTGCTGCTATTGACTATGCTGCATACACTTTCTGTCCGCTCTTCTATCATCATCAGCAGCAGCGAGCCGGGTCAGGTCAACTCTGCAAACATGGTGTCCACAGCAAAACAGACTCAATCTAAGTCTTTCTGGGTCCAAAGTGTTCCCATTTTGCAGCATACAAAGCTGCTGCCACGTGCAGTCACTGTTGCTTAGCTGATTCCTTAATGAGTCGCTTAATACACTGTCCAGATGGTTTTGTTGACTCTGAGTGACTCATTGGCAAAATGAGTCACAGCAGCATATATTCAAAAATGCCATCGCAGTTGTGAGTTTCTGGCATGAATTAGGAGTTAGGAGTTAGGAGGTCTTGCTTCATTTTTTCCCAGGCCTGCTGACAGCAAAGAGTTATAGTGCAGCGCTATGAGAGTCATCATGCTTTCCCCAAACTTTTATTTCTCATCCAAAAACTAAAGTAGAGTTCCTGGTATTACAATTCATATAATCCAGAGCTGCATGTTTAGCAATTCTACATCAGGGTCTCTAAGTTTATAAGGAATCAGAATAAATGTAAAACAGGTTAAAGTACCCGAGTCCCTTCATCAATCCACATTGTATACCACTTTGCTTACTCTTCTTTATATCTATAATTGGAGGGAATGTGAGAGACTTTAAGTGTTACACAGCCTGGTCCGCAGACAATATTCAAAGGTAAAGCAGAAGCACTATGCAAACGTGTTCTTTAAATATTTGAAGGTTAACTATAACAACAGCTTGGCATTTTAAGTTTTAGAGCACAATTGAAGTTTGAGTAATTCACAGCTGTAAACTAGAGTTTGAGCAGCATTTCCATTATGCAAACAAGTACACAAATGCATGCATGGGAATATGGTTAGTTTCCAACAACTTGTTCCGTCTTGTACCTGGTTTGAGCTTGATAACATGAGCTCAAAGTCTAAAGAATCTCTTTAAAACATGCTCACCTCTGTTTATGACATTTAAGGGCAAAAACCTAAACTTTCCGACCGTCATTTTGATAAATGTATCTCATTTTAGTTTTTTCAGTTTCTGTCTTTGAATTTTACTTCCTGAATATTCTAGAGTTGTTTTGTTGTACCTGAAAGTGCACAGTGGTTTACCTGCAAGTGGTTTACACATGCACATCAACAAGCTGCCACAAGCTCAAAATAAACTGAACACGAATGCCTAAGATAATAAACCTGGTAGCATGAAGCATTAAAGCTTATGTTAAAAAACCTGCAGACATCCTATTTCACATTTTAATAGTACATCTGACTCATAGATGCTCTGGTCCTGCACCAGCGTCACAAAAAGTTTGTTCCTTTCCCTAAACGAACCTGAAAGTGCTGACTCAAAAAGTAGACCCGAACTTCCCTGCAGCACAAGTCAGCCTTCACAAATTAAAGCAGGCCTAAAACAGCACTGCTATAAATTAGAATAAACTAGAACGGCGCTTAGGACTTAGCCTCATTATAAATAGTGTAGAAAAATATGGACTGAATATAACGAACACTGTAATGAGAATTACTAGCACACCAATCTTTCATTCATGTGTCACAACCTTCCCTAACTTTCCTACCACTTGTTAGTCCATATGCAACCTCCATGTTGCCAATCAATAACGCATTAGTTGTTTTGAATCAATCTGTGTGGAACAGATCCCTGAGGCAGGTTGATTGACTGCAACATTGTGACGTCTATTTTCTGGCACTTGATACTGAGTGTGTTTCAATGTCACATTGGTATCAAGTCCCTTTTTGTTTGGGTAAGTTATTTTTAATTTGACTGCACAATTATTTTGTTTCTAGGTCAGGGTTAAATTAATAAATAAAAAATGTGTATTGAAACAGAAATCAGAACATAAAAGGTACACATTTCCATAAATCTGTATGAGTAATGTAAACAGTGTTAGCATGATTTGTATCCAAATAGTCACTGCATGGGAGTGGATCAGGTTGCAGCTCTGTGTTAAGTGTTTGTGGGTGCTGGCTCCAAGCAGTAGTATTGGGGTACTGCAGTGCTTTTTTGCTTATCCTCAGTGCACGTGATGATGGATGCACATTTCTGCAGAGGTTACTATTACAAAGAGCTGCACCTCCCCATCCTTCTATCACTCACTTGCTCTAGATCTCTCTCTGTCTCTCTGTTCAAATTTAAAACACAGTACAGCTCACCCTCCTCTTCTTATACATAACATGTTCCCTCTAACACTTGCATCACTGTCCTCACTTTGCCCTTGTAATTGTATTTAACCCTGTATGTGTTGTTCAGGATAAATCTTAAAAATATTCAAGTTAACCCTTCAATGCATTAGTCTCTCTCAGTTTTTCTTATCATTTGCATATGCACGTGTACGTTACTGCAAATGCAAACACGCCCTTCTCTCTCTTATCTCATAACTCACATGCAGTATTTGCATCATTCAAAGTGTTAACCAGTTCCTCCCACGACATATTGAAGAAACTCACATGATCGATTACCTCTCTCAAGTGTATTCTCATCTCTTTCCTCCCCCATCCCACCTGCGCCTCTCTCTCTCTCTCTCTGCTGCCACCCCTCTCTTTGCTGCAGTGTGGAATTTTCCAAGCACAGCGCTGCAGTGCTCGAAGTGACGGAGTAATAGGAAGACGTAAAGGAAGGAGGAAGATGGCAGGATGAAGGGTGAATACTACTTAACACAGACCAACAGAAAACCTGAGCCATTGTGATATATACCAGACAGACATTCAGTACAGAGATATTCAAAGCCTTCAGTAAAACACAGGAGGAGGAAGTCCTTTTAAAGTGGATAACACTAAATATTACTGAATCTTTTGTTAATTGACTAATTCATTAATAAACAATATTAATTAGAACCAAATGCCTCTATCAGCATGACTAATGACATTACATACATTTATTGACATTAGTATGCTACTGTTGTCTAAACTCTAATGGTATGAAAAATTGATATAAGACATACAGTAAATATATTATACTATATGTTTGGAATATAAAAGCTTATAGAATTTACCATGCCTGAAAAAATAATTTTCTTACCAAATATAGTGTTATAAAACAATATACCATTCCAAATAATAAATACTCTCTACATTTAATGGAATGAATGAATGCATGAATGAATGAGTGAAGAAAGAGCCTACATATCACACATTAGTAGAGATTGCATAAGGACCAACTTTATTTTTTGGACACAATTTAAACTGCTTCTTGCTACATTCCCATCTCCCCATTTAGCATAGAAACCATATTGCTCTTCCATGTTACTCTGAGCTGACATGAGATGAGAAATAGACATTTTTTGTTGTTCTTGTTTAGTCATTCCTCTCTCTGTCATTTCCTAAATTCTAAAAAACTGTGTTGACATTTTTCCAAACTCAAATACAAAACACAGTGACAAATAATAAAGTGTTATTAGAGGTTGTGCGTTACTTCTCAGCAG
This sequence comes from Scomber scombrus, assembly GCF_963691925.1. Lineage (NCBI taxonomy): Eukaryota > Metazoa > Chordata > Actinopteri > Scombriformes > Scombridae > Scomber > Scomber scombrus. The sequence continues at coordinate 16,599,002 of NC_084972.1, forward strand.
TACATAGATTGGTTAATAAGGAGGCATTGCTCCCAGTAGTTGATTTGCTAATGTCCTTACAGGAAAACAGTGATGCCACAGTCAGATACTGCAGCATCTTTGGTGCGAAAGTGGAGGAGGTGGCAGGAAATGTGTCAATGACATTCTTTGAATGTGACGACTGTGCAGCAACGGGCCTCTGTGGTAATGTGGAAGCGGTTGCAGTTGAGGTCATTTCGATGGGTAAATGATTGGGGCAGGTTTTTTGCTGCAGTCTATTGGGATAGCGTGAAAATGATTTTGTAGATGACGGTGAGGGAGGGAGGGTGACGGTGTGCATTACTACACTGTAGATCTTTGTTCTGCGTCACCAGTGATGGGTAGGGCATGACAGTGTTTAACCTGCCACTGTCATCAACCAAGTCCCTTCATCTCCAGTAACCTCCATTAACAGTCACGCACAATACGTAACATGCAGGAGCGTTGCATAATGCACTACAGCTTTGTGTTGAAAGAATCACGTATATACCTAAATGGATTACAGTAATCTGCAGAGAGAGACACTTCTTAAACATGGTGATTTGTTTTGGAAACAGGAAAATAATCTTACTTTACTGGCAGATTTTAGGCACTTATTTCAGGAAAACTGTTTAAGGACTCAATATTAGGCTTGTTAAAATAGATTCATGTCTCTTGGTAAATGATGCAACATAAATTGGAGTAAGTGGTTCAGTGGATACCAAGTAGTATCAACACCTTGAAATAGGAACAGCAATGTTAGGGAAATTCCTTAGCATTCAATCCAAATTGTGAGTACGTCATAGGGTGGGTTAGATAATGGTGTGTTAGCCAACACTGGTGGTGAGTGAAGCATTGGCAGCAGGTTAATAAAAATAGTTAAGGTGGTTGGACACATGAGATACATAGTATCTAGGGTAGCAAGTGCCAATCAGCAGCCATTACTCACTAACCCCCCCTATCATTTGTTGCTCTCTTTCTGTCACTTTATGGTGCCAAAGGAAACGAGACACAACAATCCTTAGTGACAGGAGGGGTTTAATGGGAATGCGGTGGGGCTCTGGGACCTGGACCAGAGCAGGCTACTGGCACAGGTGCCAGTCATTTGTCCTTGTATGAGCAATGTCAAGGGACACTGTCAAAGCAAGCTAGGCCAAAATTGAACAGGAGAAAGGTTGTGAGAGGTTAGTTAGGTAACCAGCTCAAAACTCAGTTATGAAGTGAATATTTTACACCTCCCACATATTCATCCATCAGCCTATTATACAAAAAAAGAAGTGTATTCTTTCCTCTAACCTGCTTTATAGGAATGTCTCTGAACTTCTGGCCTATGTACTGTAGTTTCAGCCTGTCTGACTCAATTTGTCCCATGGAATAATCCTGGGGTTGCATAACCCTGACCCCCAAGTCCACCCGCAGTAAATCCCAGAGATCAAGAAAAAGGATCAGACAAAAGGAGGACAGAATGAACAATAAGGAGACAGGATAAAATAGAAGGGGCTGTGAATGTAAAGCTACCGGACTGGCAGGCAGCAAAGGGCATTTGGCCCTCTCCTCTGAGAACACAAACTGGGTGAGAACACTGTGGCAGCAGACAGAGGGTACTGCCAGCAAAGAGGGTGGCTTATTCTGTGAAAACAAATGTCAACACAAACTTCCAATGAACGCTGTCTCCATTTTCCTTGTGCTGTCAGGAGCATGAAGGTAGCAGGTCTTTTAAGCAAATAAATTAAGTGAAGAGTTAATTATGCCAACAGGAACTGCACTGGTATGACATAATGAAATGAGGCAGATGAGAAGTCAGGAGATTTTCCAACCTAATTTGTATTTCCCACCTATTATCCCTTTTAAAAAAAACAATGTCCTGCCAAGAAAGAGCTGGGAAATGGGACAGACCTCCCCAGGCTTAAGGTAAACTATCTGAGAAAAGTTAGACACTGAACAAGTGGAAAGGAGCAACCCAGAAAATCTCCTTGGGTCATTAATGTGGGATGAAAGTAACTTACAGAGACAGTGCTAAAAACAGCCTAGCCACTTAGTAGGAGAGAAAGAGATGCAAATTACTGCCTGTGCCAGAGGATAAGGGGGACACATTTGCTCTTAATGAGAACAGCTTAAATATAGCCAGAGAGGAAGGGGGAGCTGAGACAGAAACGTTAACAGTTTGCAATCATTTCTTTCCATACATTTTCCACCTCTGCCTCCAACTAAGATACATATATATCCTGTGCCAGTGGACATACATATTGAAGCACTCTGCTCAGGGATAATAAAAAAACACTTTTAGGTAAAAGTCTGAAACAAGTTATAGATTTGTAGTACAAGTATAAAAGTGGTATTATAGTGGCAAACTTTATCGTATAAGAGAAAGATGTCAGCAACAGTCAGATCATTTAACTGCACAGTCCACTTTAGCTCCATCTCCTCTTTCATCAGTTACATCTAAATCCCTTCCTCCTCCATTCTCTCCATGTCACACCTTCCTTCCAAAGAGCATACTCAAACCCACAGAGACCCACAGAGAATTCTCCCAACTCTCCCTTGCATAAGTCGGAGGTGAAACGTGAGCTGTCAGAGATCCTGTCACCAGCCAAAGTCAACACCCAACTTCTGCTTGCTTTACTTACAGCAAAATATGAAAACACAACATACTAAGTAAATGCATACAAAGTATATTTTTAAAAAGTTTAAAAATTCTTTGAGGATTTGTGTACGTATGTGAAAACATGTGCATGTGAGTGTGTTTATGATGCATTGATGCATTTGCGTGTGAACAGCTCTTTATCAGTCATTTATCTTCTGCGGCGAGCCAGTGTGTCAGCAGAGCTTAGCTGACCTGGAACCCAAGCAAGCATCACCACAATGAGCAAATGCAAGCACAAGTGGAAAGGTCAGTGACTCTTTTGACCTTATGTCCTGCATGAGACCTTTTGCTTATGTAAGATTCAGGGATCATGTGCATGTTACAACTGCACAACTCCAGGCAAACTCCCAGAGGGAGATGACTGATTTGGCTCAAGAGGGAAGAATGGAGACAAAGTTCTTGCAGTGGTTGAGTAATATTTATTTTTTCTACAATGGAGGAAGAGAGATTTCTTTGAATAGAATATCTGAAGATGTGTACGCTGGTTGATGTTGAAATGCCTGAAGATAATTATTATGAACTGGCTAGACTTAAAAGATGTCCAGTAATCTTACTGCAATTCAGTAGAATGCAAAATCTCTGGGAGAAGCAGAGGCTTTATACACCAGTGACCCTCCGCATTGTCTTACTGTGAACTCCATATAATTGAGGTAGATGGGGTTACAAGATGATAACTTTCAAAAGCTAAATTCTGGTGTGTTTCATACAGTGATAGGAGACAGCATATTTTTTTCAAGGGAGACATCCAGATATAATTGCTCCTTCAGTGAGATATGTTGATGTCAATTTGACACATTATAGAAAAGGAAATGTGAAAAGAGAAAATGATATGTTTTTGGCAAAGATAGGCACTTTATACAGTTTAACTAGCCTTAGCATTCAAAAATCATTTCATTTATTGCCATTTGTCAACAGACAAATGTAGATCATATTCATATACTTGTAATTATATTTAAGGAGCTGGACATGCTATCTGCACACATTCAGCACTGTAGTCAGCACTGATGTGTCCATGCACATACAATAAGTTTGCATTTACAATATCGTTGCTGTTGCTGAAAAAGCTTTTTATTTATGTAAACTACATACAGCTTATAATGGCTATTTTGCAGGTCTGGATTTATGTGAAATCTATAGATATATTCACTCCATCAAGTAAATTAATACAATTTCAGAGGTTATGTACCTAAAAATATAAATATGATGTTTCTACTTCTCTATATGACATACATATCTGTAATTTACATCAAACTTATACTGGATACATACCGTACACAGGCGGCTTTATGGACTGGTATGAATAATGCTGTTGGTGTCACAAGATATTCTATTTGTGCGTGTGTTAGCGCTCCTCAGGCCCTGAGCATGTCACCTGTGCATCATAACCCTTTCACCTTGTGTTCTCAGACACAGGGATGTGGTAATGTAACACCATGATACCTTTGATGAGTGATGGCTCTGTGGATCCATCAGGCCACATAACACCGCACGTGATCAATATACCAGTATACCACAATGTGCGTAGGTTTCTGTCAATGAGAGCAAAGACAGAATGAGTTCATAGTGATAATTACACTGGCCTGTTTTTGAGGTTCTCAAGAGAAACGGTAAGAATAGAGTAAAATTATCTTGTCTCGCAGTGACCTCAGCAATGTACCAACACGTGCGAAAGATGAGAGGACCTAAAGGGTGAGACAATTATCCTGATAATAAGGGCATCACTACTGTCAATTAGTGACCTTGGCTGAGGATATTCATTTCAAAGTGGATGGATAAAGATCTAAAGAGATCATCAAATCAAATGGAGCAGGAATTTGATTGGGTGGTGCTGATGTGGGGCTGAAATATTAACAGACTTAAAATTAACTTGCCTGATTATTGCAAACTTGTAAGTCTGTTGTCTGCTGATGTGTTTCATTACTGCATTATTGTTTACTGCAGCAGTGTAGTCAAGTCCTTTCTGCCAAACACAATCAGCTCTCAACCCACTCTTCTCTTTAAGCTCAAGAAGTCGTCTGATCTGTGTAAACAGTGAGCAGGGATGGTGAATACTGTACATGACACTAGGTCTACATAAACAAACAGAAGGAGGAGGATGATTGGTAGGCTTGCAAAGATATGGTTGCTACACCTAGTGTTTAAAAACCTCATATCTGCTGAGCTGACAGTCTTACCGCACTTAAGGTCATCTGGCAAAGGCAAAGCCAAATGCTGCAAGTGACTCCCTGCTGACCACAGGTGTTTAACAGATGACACCCCTGCCTCTGTGAATCCCTGAAACATCAGCATTGAGCTATCATTGGGCTTTGACTGGACAGGCTTCCCTATCATCAGCAGACTTACCAGAATCATGAAGCGTTTATCTGTCTTTATCTGTCTATTCATCTGTCAAACGATATGCAGTGCCGTCAGGCCTTTGACAATAATTTTCTTTTTGCTGGAGTCAGTGCTGAGTAAGTCTTTCTCTGATTGTCTCACATTCAGTAGATGTTCACATGCACCCTACCAACACCCTTATAGTGTGTCCTCCTGATCTGAGCTGATCTGAACAGGGCACAGCTACAAGACGGGTCACAGCGACGACAACAACCCCAGACACATTTCAGCAGTCACCTCATGGCAGCACAGGTTAATTCCCATGCTACATATAAGTACTCTCCAATGCACTGGTCAATGGAAATTCTTACTTAGACATAGAACCCCTAGTGCTGCAAGTCTTCCTCAGTAAAGAGTCACAGTGGCATGCGCTTCACTGGATCGCATTACACTGCTGTCTATCAGCAACTAAGGAGATAGAGGAGAGGAGAGGAGACATGACCAGAGATCATACAAGTTAAGAGATACTTGGTTAAATGCTTTCTATCACAGGACATCTATCATATTGCCCAGTCACATTTTCAAATATGCAACAGACACTGACAGAAGATCAGTTCCTTGTTTTCCTTGCTAACATACAGGAGAAGGTTTAGACCAAATGTCCTGGCTTCTTCTCAGTTTTCCATGAATGAGTTACAGCTCAGTGCTACGCTTTCTGCAGGGTGTGGTTTGTACATTATATTCCTCAAAGAGTATTTATAATTCTTAAACAAAATCCTTGTCTAGACCAAAAAATTAAAAGATGGCCAAAAAACACTTTGTAATTTTACACATAATCTCTATCTACAAACATTACAAAAGACAAAAGCACCAAATTCCATCTGGCAGTCTGCTGATTAAGTATATTAACCCCATGTTCAGCTGCAAGGTACTATAAATACATTGTAAATAACCAGATAACCACATCTTCCACTGAAAAAACAAATACACGTTCCAGTTAGGAACATTTGATCTGATATTCATTCCTTCTGTGTTATACTGACATGCCAATAGAATAATAGAAGCTGTTGCAACAAGGCAAACGGAGCTCAACTGTACTTTTCACTTCATTTGTTGCTGACAGGAAACATTTGAGCTAATCCATAATTGTAGCCCAAACACACTGACCTCGCATCAATTATAGGACTTTTATGGCATGTTTACGAAGACGCAAGTCTGATACCGAGATAACAGACTCACTACACTCAGCTAAAAGCCAGAGTGAAACTACTTAGTTACTGGAAAATTAAAGAAGGGAAAATTGATTTAGATTGTTTTGCCCTGGTATACCAGATGAGTTTTTGCTGTCTGTGGAAAATAGACACAACACAGACACAGAATACACCACAGACTGCAATGATGGGAGCAATAGCGATGGAAGAGGTACAAGGTCACAAACAAGATCCCCTGCCTTCTTATCTACCACATACATGATAAAGACAAACAAGCCTTTTAAAAACAATGGACCAAATGCACCGACTGTAACAGTCCTGAAGTCGCCAGTTATATTACAGGAAGTGCTTTTGATTAGCTAAACAATTGTCCAACCTGATTTTTCATCATCATGTCAGGTATGTTTAAGGTCAGACTGAATGGTTGCATAACACTATGTATACTGCACAGACTTACATTGCACAGGGAAATGCCAGAATCTAATCTGTAAAAAAAAAAGAAAAGAAAAGAAAAAAAAGTTGGTTAAACAATGACAGTGACTTCCACGATAAGGATTTCTATGTGCCCCTTTGCCTATTGCACACCTGTTGATATGGCTGCTATTACCCAAACCTCACACTGACATGAGGTAATTGGCAAAAAAATTCCAACAAGATTTAGCTATTTTGTTTTTCAGATCAAAGCACAAGCAAAACAAGTTGTTCTGATATAACCTGTCTGGTTAGCCTAAGTTATGTGATCTTCCTTGATGAAGGGAGTATAACAATCAGTATAGTCTCTTTAATATCATACAACAACACAACTGGGTCATTTCCAAAAATAAATCCAAACAGTTACCTAGAATGGTTTGTATTTTGGAGTATAATCAAGTTAGATAATTATGAACAAATATGCTCCTATCCAGCCTTATTGAGTTACTTTCTGTTGTGCTGACTTTTAGCTGTCTGGTAGGGAGATGAGAATAGGTAAAGAGGTCTTATTCTATCACGCCATCAGGGTTTTAGACTGATCTTTGTGTATTTGTCTCTAGATTTGTCAGTAGGCCTGTAACTAACAGAAAGACCACAGTCTGCGCTTGATGACAGCACACCTGAAAGCAACAATACCTCTCTCTGGCTCTTCTTTGTGTGGGTGTTTCTCACTTTTCTCGAACTTCAGTTAATGTATCAACTCTGGGGAGCCGGTCATCCTGTTTCCTACCCAAGTTCAATGACTGTGTGGCTTCTTTAAACCAGTACAATAAAGGCTACTCGAGGGCAATGTCAGGTTTGAAAAAAGGAAGTGCATTTGGGAGTGGGCTTGGGTAAATACAGGAAGTGGGACTATTCTGAGTTTCTGTACCGCAGAACAAAGCGTTCATCCGCTCCTCAGTGTTGAGATACAAACTGCTGAATCCAACACATCTGAGTCTTCTCACGTCTTAACCACGTCACTGGACAAACAGAAGCTGACACAAGAGAACAGGCCTTTTGCACGCCAGAGATTTTGACACATCATAAAATCATTAATTATTTGATTATATTGCATTTTGGCTCTCTGGCACAGAGACCCTAAATGGAATATATATATATATATATATATATATATATATATATATATATATATATATATATATATATATATATATATATGTATACATACACAGACATATACAAATAACTTCAACTACAGTCCAGTATGAATGAATATTATTAGAGTATTACGCTGTGGCCAGCAGCTGACCTAAATTATGCTCTTTACAAGACGATAGATAAGAAAGTCACACAAATTATACTGAATCACTATTCGTTGTTTAATTATTTTACAAAGTTACACACACATTAACACACAACATTGTGAGTCTCCTTGAGTCTCCTCAAAATCTCTACCTGACCACAAAGTGTAAAAATGATGTGCAACAGGTGAGTTGTACCTGAATCATCCATCCCCATCCCACCACTGTACAATTAACTCACAAAGGATTTGTATGATAACTCTGAGACTGAATCCAGGTGACGGAGTATCACATGAACGTATCCTCAATTGTCAGTGCAACAGTGAAATAATTATAGGTGTCTTTATCCAAGATGTTGCCAGAATGAGTCTAACTGACCTCCTGCACATACACTCTAGTAGAGACATAAAGTGTAAGCTATGCATTTTTTCGATCATTGTTTGTGAAAACTGCCAGGCTTTTGCAACTGCTGTCCCATACCATGGCCACAGTCTGTTACATAATAACACTGCAGTTATACTTAAAGTTATTAAGTTACACTTAAAAATGTTTTACAGGTAATCATTTCTCTGTATCATTTACTGTATGTCATGCTCTCATTGCAACAAATGATTAACACTGAACACAATAAGCTAATCAAAAGTCATTTAATAAGAACATAATGTTGTCCTTTCACCATTTTCTGTCAGGTTATGTATTAAGTATTTTTCAACAAGAAATAGACACAAAGAAACCAATTATGTCTTTAAAATAATCTTTAATGTAAAAGATGTAAACAGTTTTTCACAGATCATGGACACGTTCTGTCACACACCCTCTAAACACACACACACACCCACGCACACACCAAATAAACTCCTCACGTGTCATATTAAGGGTGCACTGGGTTCAGTCTCCTCTGGGAAAGGTATGTATAAATAAACTGAGGAGTGGTGACTTCACTATTGGATGGTCGCAGGCAAAGAAACAGGTTTAGGAAGTAGTGAAATAAAGTACTAAGAGAGTGAGGAGGTCCAGGGAGAGCATTTCCGCTTAAACTAATGTTTACTTTGTGATTAAAAATGTGTTGCAAGGAGTCATTGTTTTTTCTTTTATGACTTTGCAAGACAGAAGGTAAATTCCTTAGTGGTCAGTGATTCAGAACTTTTAAAATCACAGCAAAGTCATGATGTAAAATGAGTTTTCGTGCTAATGAAGTATTGAGTGAGAGCTACTCTAGAGAGAGTAAGGGAGTAAACAGAGAGAGGTGCATATAGGAGTGTCAAGTTGCTGCTCACAAGGAATGCAGCTTTTGAAATATGTGTGAATTGAGGAGATTTAAAGTTTTTTTCTCTGTGTGTGTGTTGCTATTTAGTAGTGCTTTAGCCATCATATGAGCTCGGTATACAGTGGAACACATACCGAGAGGACTAGAACTTTTCACATGTAAATCCATATTGAAAAAGCAAGAACTAGAGACTGCCCAAACAATTAACAAAAGTTAAGCAGACTTATATTTAAAGATTGAAAAAATGTGTTGGCATACATCCAAGAGGCTTCTACAGTAGTGGTGAGAGGTGTTACATTTCTAGGAATGACCCTCTGCCGAGTATTTATTCCATGAAGTTGTAAAGGAATCACTAAAGTCACGTGGCAGTCATGTAAGCCATTGAATTAGCATAAAGCTGGTGGAATGAAGATTTTTTTTAAACCAACAATAGCATGATGGGACAACAACCCTATGGGCTGCACTGGCATGGGAGAGTCCCTGCAGAGTAGAAGATGAAATATGAACCAAGTCATCCAATTTGAAGTTTTATTAAATGCCAAAACACAGCACAGAGATTTATAGTATTCATGCCTTTCCCACAGCAGTATAGTGGCGTATAGTGTGCTGGTGTGTGCATGTGTACAAGTTCCACTGTACCTACTGTACTGACTGATTATTTATTTCACTACATTTCCTGGATGACGTTGCACTGTGCAGAAGCAAATTAGCCATGACCAACTCTTTTGTTACACTACCCTTCATGTTTTTCTGGACACCTCTGATAACACCTCCCATTCTCCCAGTACATTGATCTACATCAACAATCAGAAGACTTTTCCACCTGTTGTGACACCTCTTGCTCAGGTTGAAAAGGAACAAGCAAGTCTGCGAAACAAAAAAAGTAGTATATTTTCTTTCATATACAGTTTTAATACCTTTTTACATAAAGCACTATGAATTGCCATGTTGTTGAAAGGTGCTAAATGAACTTGCCTTGTATGTAACAGATACGTGATATCACAGTCTTCTTTTGAATTTGAAACACACACTGTTTTCCATGCAAGCTAAACCCTGCAATTGTCTTTTTCGAGTAACAGGAGGAGCTAAGGAGCTCCGGGAACTAAACTTGGGAATTACCTCTGAAAGCATTCGGCCTTGAATTTCTACCCTCTGCGCTACTATCTCTAGATAGAACACAGGCTGTGTCTGAAATCTCTTTGATACAGTGCACTACATTTACCCTTTGCCATTTTATTTCAATGTCAGAAAGCTGTGTGTAAATATCACCACTATATAGTGCCCTCAAATATTCCACAGGGGAAGGAAAAAAGTAGTGTTTATTGCATATACACTACTTTCTGCAAACAATCCTACAATGCAAAGCTTAAGGATGTGAAAACAACCATCACACGAATCTACAGCTGAGTTAGTGTCCAAAATCTTGATTTGCTGCTCACTTGTACATGTATTGTACATGTATTGTATATGTATTTATGTATTGTGAATATGCATGTCCTGGAATGATAAAAAAAAGATTGTATTCTTAACATTAACAGACTCAAATGTTTACATTTAGTTGGTGTGGGTGTGTTTGTTTGTACTATTACTTAGCTTAAAGCAACACCACCAACAGTTTTGTTTTAATGCTCAATGTCTATTTGAACTTTCTCTACTAACATAGTTAACTGCCCTGAGATGAACTGCAGGCTGAATTGTTATTAATATTTAATGAGGCCCAACTGTCCAATGATTTATTGGACAGGCTCGCCCCCTAGTGAAATTTCACTTGAACTGGTTTCCTTTTTTGCTCATAGTAGCTGCCTTACTTATGTGTATGCTTGGTATGCATAATGTTAATGTTCTATAAATGCTGTATTAGGCCAGCTGTGAGGAGAAAAGTAACACATTAAGTTACAAGTGACACACATTTTTAAGTGAATATTTGAGGTACTTTTACTTTATTTTGTGTACATACTTAAAGGTTTTACATGCTGAGCATACAAGCTTGTAAATATGATGAACTGCTCCATACTGTACCTCTGCAATGTAATGCAACTTTAACAAACTGTAACCACAATTTAAAAAATCATTTTTTGACACTTTATAATAATAATGCTTGTACTTTGGTTTTTAATGTCTTTAGTTTTAGTCTTTGTCAATTTGGTCAAATCTGTCCACACAAAAAGTATAGGGAGGCACTGGTGCACACTGTATGTTTAATGAGACTGAGATGTCTACATGATTGTGACTGAACTGTCTTCGCAAAGTGTTTGTATTGTAATAGCCTACCTATTCTGAACTTCTTAAATCTTGCCCATAACAGATACTCCTGTATTGTGTGTATATAAAAATGAAACTAATAAAAAAGTAAAGTAAAACTAAAAATGAAACTCATAAAAACTAAACTGAAACGAACCAATCCACTCTGGAAACTTAACTGAAACGAAACCGAACTGAAAACAAAAATAAAACAAAAAATGACAATGGGTAGGCTCCTTTTGTCAAAGTGAATGAGAACCTTTTCCATGTACTTTGTGTTAATTTGTGGTCGATCACTTTGTGGCTACCTACCAACACGGTTTTACAAACACCGTCTCAGATTTTTAAGGTTGCACTGATGTTACCAGACGAATCATTAAACGTGTTCTCACAAAACGAGTAAAAGGAGCTGCCGAAACCCGGGATCGAACCAGGGACCTTTAGATCTTCAGTCTAACGCTCTCCCAACTGAGCTATTTCGGCGCACTTGTGTATGACACAACTTCACTATACTTTTATATAAACACCTCTATGGATGATTGCCATAATTATCTGTATTATTAGTGTAACCGTGGATGCGCTTTATGTTTCCTCGCGACGGCTAGCCAAACTTAGCTCTTTTATGAAACGCTACAGTTACTCTACAGCAGCGTGGGGAGGCTGGTAAAAGTTTCTGAAGCCAGCTGGACCTCGATTTACGAATAAAAAACGATACGAATGAAGACAATATAACGTTATCAGCAAGTTAGGTAAGTAAGGCAGCAACGCCGGTGCAACAGAACAACGGAGAAACATATAAAACTCGCTACATTTAGCTGTGTTCAGCTACAGAGGGTTGTTCTAACATTTGAATACAAGATGGCGCCGTTGGCAACCATATACCGTCCTCTGAAAATAACAATTAATAACACAATTCTACAGGGATCATCATTTCTCTGTGTAGTTTACTGATCCCACCTTGCTGCACTATAAATCAAAAAGTCTCTGTCCCAGTCAATAATGTACTTACTTGTAGGTGATTTGCGTGTTTAGATGGAATGAGGTTTGAACTAATATAAAAACATAACACTTTTATTTCTGCTTATCGTCAAAACAAATTTACTTTTTTTTTTTTAATTAAACAAAATGTATACCACTATTTGTATTGTAACACACATGGAGAGGGTTGTATGATGTTAAGTGCAGTGTATTTTAGAATATCAATATGGCAGTATGCAACGTATGACATACTTCCGGTACACATAAATATTAAATTACTTTTCTGTTACTTGTGTGAAAAATCATAATCAATCACTTCAGAAGTCTTCAGTTATACATACATGGAGTCATAAAATGTCACAGTGATCATTAAAACGGATTAAATATTGGTCAAATCAGAGGGTCAAAGTACTGCCAGTCTATTGTGCTTTATTCTCATACATTACAGAGCTCAGACAGTGGCCAAAACATTTGTCAAAGTCACTGATGGGTGGGTGCTTGGCCATAAATCACAAAAGAGTAAGCTGAAGGGACTTAAAATACTTATTTGTTGGCTATTTTGTGATTTATGTGTCTTTTGGATGACATCCAAATGTGAAGATATTGTAGGATAGACAAGCACAATATTGTAAAACTGTAATGGGCAAATAATGGCAGAAAACGGTGTAGCTAGCTAATTTGATCTTTTCTTGGTGTTTGTTTTTCTCTTTTTTCTAACAAGCTTCTGCAGTGATGCAGTGCTGTCCCTTTATTAGTCATGTTCTGATGCCAGCTTCTATGCCTCCCTTCCCTTCTCCCCCCCCCCCTAATCTCCCCTCCATACTGCCTCTCATATTCTGTCTCTCTCCATCCCTCTCTCATGTTTTTGTTCCTCTGTCATCCCCCAAGGTGACTTTCTTTCCTTCACAGACACTGCAGCCGTCCTCGCTTTGTTCTCGAAAGCCTGAGTGTGGATAAGAGATGAGAGAGATGCAGACCAGTGGAATAAAGAGAAGGGGAACCAAGGGAGGAAATGGGGGTGTGAAAGAGGAGGGGACTGATTAGATTATCAAGCATGATGGAGGAATACATTGTTGATTCGCTGAACAAATCTTTTCTGAGACAAACACATACATACAAACACACAGACAGACAGATATGCTCTGGTAAAAGAGAAAATGAAGTGTCAACATGAAAAGATTGAGTGGCCTCGACAGATGTTTACCTGACTAACAAGTTTCATCTTCATTAGTACTGGTGATTAGCACAGTTGTCACATCACAGCGAGGCATAGTGAGGGTTCACTGCAGTCAGCACTAAATACCTCAAGTATCTGGAACGGAGTTTCTAAATTTAGGGATCAGATGAGCAGGGAGTGGAAACAGGAGATGTAGAAAGGGAGAGACAGATTGGAATAAGAGAGACAGACAGTAATGTCCAGAGGAAGAGGAATGGAGGAATTCCCAAGTCACCTCAAGTAGGATAAATCCGAAGTAGTTCCCTGTAGAAATAAAGCAGTATTTGTGATGGAAGCCCAGTGAAAAGCAGTTCCTCATAATAAAATTGTAAAAAATAAAATAAAATAAACCCTTGTGATTTCATTAATAATTGAATTATTTCAGAAACATCACTACATACTACTGGTTGACCTATTTATATGGTCCGTACTTATTACATGATGTGAAAGTCCTTGGATTTTTTTTAAAATTGAGAAAGATGTGGTGTTTCTTCTAAATCTATATATCTTTTGCTCCTGTATTGCTTTAAAAAAATAAAAAATAAATAAATTGACCCAGACAGACATGTAAACACAGTGTAATAGATTTTCCTGTATAATGAAATATGTCTTTGCTAATAAGTAAAAGTCAATATTTGAGAATTGACAACAACAAATTAAGTGACACAGTGAACTGAGATAGATCAATTCTTAGATAGATCTCCTTTTTAATACATAATCTCTTCTGTTCTATACAATAACACGTAATATAAATCTTATACAATACTAATATTTCTCTATACACATTGTCATAAATGTACAATACAGTGTACACACATACAGTATTAACACAAATACAATTACATGTATCATCTCTTTACAGTAACTGTCCAAATCACTCAGAGTTTATCACAATGGCTGTTTTCTGTCCGGCAGATGATTGTGACCCCCCCCCCCCCCCCCCAAAAAAAAAAAAAAAGTCTTGTTTTTGTTTTGTTTGTTTGACAAAAACCCGAAACAGACACTTCAATATTTACATCCCTGAAAAATGTACACGAATACACAAGAATTATTGTCTTCTGTCTGACTCAGAAATAGTGTAAAAGGGGTGATGATGACGGGGAAATAGCCCAAAGCTCAAGGAGTTCTCCAAGACTTGAGTCCATATAAAGTTTACTCTATCTACTTACTGACATAAGTCTTAACCTACTGTAACACCCATAATACAACAGCTGATTGAGGGCTGGTTGCTGGCTTATTGTTTTATGTCCAGCACATTTTTAAATGAGATATGAAGCCCTGAGGAGAAAGAGAGACACAGATATAGTGTAATAAGTCCAGGACTCAGTTCAGAAGCTGACAGAGACCTGTCTGCCTCTGCAGTCATTCAAAGTGCTGTCCAAAAGCAGTGACTCTGTCCTCCAGAGCAACAAACAGCTAACGTGAGAAGGTGTCCCATGTCAGCGTTTGTTTTTCCACATCAGCATTTCTCTGGTTTGAGATATTAGTTTTCCTGCAGTGACTGCAGACACAGTTTCAATGGAGTTTTCACAAAATATTGCCCTTTGATTACCACTTAAAAACTGAAGTGATAGAATTTCAGTAGCATTACAGTGGACTGTCATATACACATAGTTACAATTGCTCCACATAATTTGTTTTTATGCCCAACGGCCTCCTGCTGTTAACCAGAAGATTATGTCCCCTTTTTTCTCTCTTCTTTCTGTAATCTAAACCACAAATAGAAAAACAATAATTCTATATTCACATTCTCTTTGTTCACATCCTAGGGGTCATTGCTTTGCTCATGACTTATTGCACATAATCATGGACACACACGTACATTTGTTCATTCATACAACTGCGCTTTTGTTGCCAATACACACACACATGCACACAAGCATGCACGCATGCACGCACACACACACACACACACACACACACACACACAGTCGCAAACATACATCCTCGCCTTTTTAATCACTTTAGTCACTCCAAAAGTTTATTTTCCAAAAGAAAGTCATGCCTTTCAGCTTAACTTTAGCTTAGCACACAATCTTATAAAATATGGTGCCTGTTTGAAATGAAATCTGAATCAGTTGGTTTTTCTTTAGTTTTTTGGGTTGTTTTTTTTTTTTTTGCAGTTTTCTGGTAGTTTCACTTGAGCCTGTAAACTTTGAATCTGAATGCTTGCATTTACCCGTGATGAATTTTGCTATACCATGTGCAAAACTTTTCACTTGTATATATTGTTTGTAAACATACAGCAGAACATTCAGCACCATGAGAATACATTAATAAACTCAATTAAGGCATGAAAAAATAGGAAAATAAAAATAAATATAGACTTCAATTATTAATTTTCTCACTGAGAATATCTGTGCAGGTAGATATTGGTGTGCTTTCACAGATAATGACTAAATGGAGATTAGTGTGCATTATGTGTGTGCGTCTATCTTTGCATATGTGCATGCACATGCAAGTTAGAAGTGCACGCAGGAGCATTAATGTATGCGTTTGCTGTTATCTAACCCTTACCCCACACGTGGAGTGCACACTAGTATTTTCAGTAGCCATAGGTATAGTGTTGTCATAATGCTTGGCCAATGTTGCCATGGAGACACTGTGGCCACCTTATCAGTCAAGGAGTGGACTAATGAGGGCCTGCGTAAAGAGACCAGAGAGCTGGCTCTAATTAGAGCTGAGGATTCACCTGTCTCCACATCTGCATGGAAACAGAGGTCATGGGATTTGTCCTGACCTTAGTAAACTAAGTGGTTCTCATTTTTCTAACACCCATGCAAGGACATACACACGATCCATCTCAAGCAAACTGGTAAGATTATTCAAATTCACACGCACACTCACACATGCAAACACACTGAAGACCAGCCTCATTCCCTCACTGCCTCTGTAAAGCATCAGTGCCATCGCTGGCTTCCGCCCGAGGCTTGCGACTCTTCCTCTTACCTCCCCCCTCAACCCAGGAGTTATGAATGACTGTTCCCCCACTGGGCGCTGGGTCCACCTGCAGAAGGGACACTACTCTTTTCTTGACACGTGTTTTGAGGGCACGGCGCAGCTTCTGCCTTGTGAAAGCATAAAGCAGAGGATGAAAGATAGTGGTTCCATAAGCCATTGCCAAGAAACAAAGGCGGATCCGCACAAGGCTGTCGCTGGGACCCAGGCACAGGATGAGAACATTGACTGCAGACAGAGGGGCCCAGCAGCCCAGGAAGGAGGATATAATGATTAGGGACATTTTTAGCACACGACGTTGACGCTCTCGACGGTCCCTGTGTCTACGCACAGCCCGCCTCAAAGCAATGATGGCAGAAACTGAGGCCTGGACACCCATGGATGAGCCAGGCAATGGTGATGTGGCATGGGTCTGGGTTGAGGCTGAAGCTGGGGTCGGAGAGGCAGGAGTTGCCGGTGTGGTGGCGATGGGGGTGGTGGCAGCTGTACTGACAGTGGTGATAGTTGCTCCACTGTCAGACATCCCCTGGGGCATTGAGGATAGTGGTGGGGGTGATGTTGGTGTTGGGGTGGGAGAGGGTATAAGGGGAGGATGGGTGAGGTTCTGGTTCTGGTTGGAGGACACTACCTCTGTGGACAAGCTGAGGTCCATCCTCTTCTTCCTTCTGCAACGTATCCTGCAGGTGGAGTCCTTTGCACGTGTGCCCCTCATCATGTGGGAACCAATGCGAATGTTGAGGGCCTGTAGGATTCTGGAGTATGTGAACAACATGACGGCCACAGCTATGAAGAAGCAGGGCACTTGGAGTAACAGGTGGTAATACATAGCCATGCCTGTGTAATACCCCTGGCCCCCTATGCACAGCAGTGTCCTGTTCTGCCACGCTGAAGACAAGATGTGTGAAGGGGAGGAGGGGTGAGTGGTGGGTAAAGAGGAAGGAGAAAGGGAAGAAAAAATGGGTGTCACTCCAGTGGTGAGTTCAGAGTCATTATTCTCTGCCTCTGGCTCCTCATCCTCGCCATCCTCAGCTCTCAAAAAGAAGAAGTCCCCCTCAAGGAAGGGCAGGAAGAAGACAGCCAGAGACACAACCCACACTGCTGCCAGGAGCAGTGCAGCACGCCTGGGGGTCAACAGACGACTGGCTGGACGCACTGAGATGTCATATCGGTCCAAGCTGATCACCAGCACATTCACTGCTGTGGCTACACTAGTGAATGTGACACAGGCCTCATGAAAGCAGCACAGCGTGGCAAGGCTACCAACTCCACTTCCATTAGCTGGTAGCAGGATCACAGCTACAGTCAGTGGCAGACACAGCACACAGACCAGTATGTCCAGGACGTGGAGGTTGACTGTGACCAGGTTGCTGACTGAATCAACCAGGTTGGACTGAGCACAGTAGAGCACAAGTACGGTCAGGTTGCTGCTGAAGCCCAAAACCAGCTCCAGCAGCAGCACAGCGGTCAAAGACACCTGGTAGCCCAGAGGGTAGGACGTGCTCCAGCCCTCCTCCACCCCCACCTCAACCCCTCCATCCAGGTGGCTTACCCCCTGACCATCGCTGGTCTCAAGGAGGTCACGATAGCCTTCGGTCTCCATGGACGCCACAGCACTCCTTCACACATAGCAACAGAGGCAGCCACGCCAGACCATGCTCTGTCTCTTCTTCTCCCCTGGCTCAAGCAAGAAACCAATGAAGATGATGGCCAGATTGTTTTTCTATGAAAAAAATAGAGAAGAAAAACAGGAAGGAGAAAAGGAAGAAAAGACAGACAGAGGACAGAGAAAGATTAAGTAGTTTAGCAGTCATCTTGTTTCATATTTACTCACAAATAACACTGTACAACAAGTACAAGTCAAACTTGTCAGATTTCACAAGTGAAGAGAAGCTATGAGTTAACACAGTGAGGTGAAAAGTGATCTTGGCAGTCGACTGGAGCCATGGGGTGCAGTTCAAGCTGTTGCTTATGACCCATGATGTCTCACTGGGCTCATGCAGTTTGACAACAACATGCTTTGCATAGACAATGATAACAGAACAGAGAGGAATTTTCAACAGTATATCTCTTGGGGGACATTTGCAAGTATGAGTGCATTAAGTAGAGACTTACCAGAGAATCTGCTCAGTCTACAGATTTTAACAAACCAATGGGGAATTTATTTCCTGACTATGCTTACAGTATATACTGTGCTGAAAAGACATAACCATGGTTCTCATGAGCATGAGTTGGTGGATGTTATATTCATTCTTATGCAACATATGGGTCAGAAACAAAGCTTGTAGGAAATAGCATGTGGAAAAGTATAAGAACCAACCAACACACCAGTACTGTTGAGATGGTCGTGACATACTGCATGTTGTTTACTTACTTCCTTCATGGTCGACCCACCTTCTGAAGACAATTAATGCCTTTACAAACCCAGTATAAATGCCAGTATAAAAACCCCCTGTTAAATCATCGGTCTTGTTTATTCTACAAGCTGTATAAAACTGTCAGCTTCTACCTCCAAGAGGAGAGGCAGCAGGGACATTGGTGGGCTGGTAGAGAGACTGTGCACTGCAAGTCAACATAGCAAGCACCCAACTGAGGGTGGCAGCAGTTAATAGTTCTCACAGGGAGGCGCAATGAAGACGAATGGATCAATGATCCACGGACAGTGGCACATAAACAATGCTATCAGACAAAGACCCTGGCATCCTCTCTGCACACCTCCCTTTTCCTACATCCCTCACATCCCTTCCCACTCTGTTGCCTTTTCAGTTTACTGGCTAAGACAGAGTACTTTGCATGTAGCCGTGCTATTCATTCTCACTAGACACTCTCCTGTGCTTGAGAAGGAATCATATAAAGTGCTGGTTTATTAGACAGACCCCTTCTTCATATACAGTAAGGAAGATTACTATTCCCCGTGTCTATGAATGAAGAGTTACAAGTATGTCCTTACTGGCAGTGTTGACCCTAGCCCTTGCTGTCAACCTTTTCTCTGCCACACTTTTTGTTCTCACCCTCTTGTTTGCCCTTTTCTCTTTGTTTCATTTCACAGTTTTTCCTCCCATTTGTCATGTGGAAAGGACCTGCAGGCAGAACAGGACTCAGTGTGGAACAGTGGTCTATCTTAATCCACTAATGGGTTCCATGGGGTTTGTGGAGTTGCTGGAACATTGATTTAAAGCATCATCGATCTGCCAATTTAACAAGCCTGAGGCAAGGGAGCACACAAACACACTCCCTGTCTCATCCTCTCACAGGTACCTGTGGTCTCATTTTGAGTACTGCATAAAATAGTTCTGAGTGAATTTGTTTTAATTCTCACTTTTAACACCAGCAAAGAAATCGTGTTGTTTTTACTATGACACAGATCACAATATCATAAACCACCTGATATTACAAAGATGGGGTTTTTAAAAATGTTCAATTTGTTCTTTTATTTATTTTGCCATCCTAAAAGCAGTGTAAAAATGACTGAAAATGGATGAAAATGTGTCATCTGGGTTGCAACATTATGACAACATCATCTTGTTTCACAGAAATGATCATCGAGATCCACCAATGCGTTTGAGACAATCAACAATGACCTTCTTACCTGAGAATACTGTGTAGGCTGTGACTTAATAATGTCATCAGAATCAATTGTGTTTACAGTCTTTATTCAATATTGATTACTACATGCTTCCACAGAGGATCATAGAGGAAACAAAGGCACACTTTATGTTTGACAGTCAATCACTTACACCAATCACAGACGCAACATACATGTCAATACTCCATTGACCAACCAGTGTCTTAAAGCTCATGTGTAGGATGTTTGAAGCACTACAGTAGATAAATGCCAAGCAGGAAAACTGAAGTGTCTGATAGAATCTAATTAAAACTCAGTAACTCTATATGTAAGCTCACCAAGATTTGCTGAAAATTGAACAGTACAACACAACAATCACCTGTGATCTAATTTTTTTATTCACATATCACATGAAACCAAAACCCACATGTTAAGTCCCTGCTTTTCTTTACAAGAGTAAAATTATACGTGGCATTAAGGAGTCATTGAATTGATCAGTTTAATCAAACATCAGGCCATCATCTGTTTCCCTAACAGTCCTGCAAATTATTACAAGGGATAATTGTGTCCTGGTGAATGAGCAAGCTGAATAGCTTTCAACAAGAGTAATTTGCTCTATTCTATGACTAAGTGAAACAATGAACCACAATCAATTCTGTGATAACAGATACTTAGTACTGTGTGATGATCTGGAAAGAGATAAAAAAGGGCCACAGAAAAAAGCCTGGAAAACGTCTGTGAGCAGCTGTGACTCTGACCTGCGGGCAGGAAAAGTCACAATATTCTATTTTTTACGAGGAGAGAGGAAGGAAGAAAATTATGTGTAGACAGGATGTTGAACTTTGGGCAGATTTTCTAACCATCAGTGGTTGCTGTCTTTCATTGGGATTTATAAACACTGTGCTGTGGCATCCCTGTTGCAACCAATAAGCATGTGTTTGTGTGTCTATATATAAGCACATTTTTGAACTTTTAAGTAGAAAATTGCTGGACAGAAAATAGCTGGAAACAAGGTGAAGCTTTGGCACCATAAATTACATCGGCTCTGTGATTGACAAGTCAGGCAGAGGGGATGAGCCAGAGGGAGATTAGGGCATGTACTACAAAACATGTTATATTAAGACATGACCCAAACAAATCTGACACTTGACTTTTTTAAGCATCACTTGTGAGACTGTTGAATGATCATCATTCTTAGGTCATAATTTAATTTCAGTCACAGACAGTCTTAAATTGGTTTTAGTAAACCCATGCCCTCTCTCTTCAGTCATCAATCAACAGCATAATTTATGATCATGTACAGAGAAGTGAATAATGCAGCTGGTTGGTTCAGTGCAGAACCAAATGAGTAACTATCATCGAGAGATTTTGCTTTGTGTTTGCAGATGTTTTCATTAAATCTGGCATCTCAGATACTGTAGAATCTGTGCTTTGTTCCAAAACAACAACAAAATGACCGTGTCCCCAACTGCACAACGTCCTGGACCCTGCTGTCAGGGTTATTATAGGTGTTGGGTTGTAGATGACAGCTTGTCAAGCCCCTTCTCACAATATCAGAGGGCAAATGCTACAGCTTTTTTTTTGTGTGTGTGTGAAAGCTCAGTTTTTTAATTGTTATTCTAACTTTTTCTGTTCCATTGCTATCAACCACACACAGTGTAGTGCAGCAGCTACTCAGTTGATGTCAAGATAAAATCTTAGTTCAAGTTAGTTAAACATATCCACAATTCTGTCCCCAGTAGTTGGTCAGACATTGTATTCATTTTGTATAACTG
Source organism: Scomber scombrus (assembly GCF_963691925.1). Lineage (NCBI taxonomy): Eukaryota > Metazoa > Chordata > Actinopteri > Scombriformes > Scombridae > Scomber > Scomber scombrus. The sequence continues at coordinate 16,620,882 of NC_084972.1, forward strand.
TTCTCTTTTTCATTCTACAAAGCAGCTGTTCTTGGTTTTCATTAAGCTTCCTTCATTATTTCGCCTGTGCAAAATTCATCCTCAGAAATCTTGCATATATACCAGTGTGTGCAATCAACCGCACTTATCATATCATGTATCACATTGTGTGATCCTCCCTCAACGGATAGACACACACTTCACTGATTACGCAGATAGATGCACCTCCAACAACAGGGAAACTTAACTTTCAGGTCGGTGCACCTGTCTGTCACACCAATACATGTTTCCAGGTCTGAAATGAGGCAGAAACAGTTTATTGAATTTGGCCGTCTGTGTCATGACTGCTGTCCATCGTGCTGATGCATGGTGGGATCTCAACTTGTTGCTGTTGAAAGTGCTGATCCTGCACTGCTCCTGAGAACACTCATTTGCACCTCGGTCTGTGGCAATCTAGATATGACAATGTGGTTGGTAGATGTGAGTCTTCCATGTGCTAATAATTCAAATGAAGGCACTGCCTGTGCACTCTATTGCTGTAAACTAGACAAGATGATGATGCTTGATGCTGAAAGTCTTGTACACTAAAGCATACCTCTCTAGTTTGGATTGTGTAAGCTACAGAATAGCTTTAAATGAGTTTTTTGTTTGGTGGGCGTTCTTACTGTTAATCTGTGTTCCTGCTGCTGTTGTTTATATTAAGCTATTGGAGAATATCCAGTGCCTGTTGATGGAGATTGTCAGTGCTGTTTTCATGAGGACAACAATAACCCAAGTAGTTGTTTTCCAAAAATGAGACAGGAAATAGAAAAAGACTGTGGTGGTAAGCATTGCCTGTTTGTTCAAATAACTGAAAAAGACATGAGGGTGTCGTAACTGACTACAGATGCACAAAGATGGAAGCTGCAGTTGCACTGTAGGGTTTATTGAGGCTACTATCTGTTTCTTCTCTTATTGATTTTTCCTTGTAAAACTGTAAAATATCACTACAAAATGGTGAGACTACAAAGAAGCTTTTGCTTTTTGATTTTATGGGATTAACACCAAAAGCTGACATTTAGGGAAAAAAGTAAAACCGAGGAGCGACACAGGAAAAAGGGGGGAGAGATGGAGAAAGCAAACAGGATGATGGTGCATGCAGCACGCTGACTCATTGCTGTCTTAGGTATTCCTAATGTCCGCAGTGAGACAATTGATCAAAGGCTTAATTTTCCCACTCAATTCATCCAGCAGCGCTAACAGCAAGCAACCACCAGCTGGGCAGCAGCATCCCTGGCAGGCTCCCAACAAACCAGCCTGGACAGGCCAACAACACAACCAACTCAGTGGGAGCAACAACATCATACCCTATTTAATGTGCTTCTGATCAGGACAGCCTCACCAACCTTAGGAGAAATGCGCATGATTTATTTCTAGTTTACGTAACACTTGCATGTTTATTACAGGTGTTAGATGAACCTGTAACTGTTATGTGACACCAAACAACACTTTACACTGTAAAATGTAAAAATGGGTTAACATAACTCCTGCTGAGCTTGCCAAAGACACACAGGCACACCATGCAGTCCACAATGTAATGCGAACAGCCACCCACGGCCAGCCTACGTCTCTGCACACGCTCCCTGCCCGTATGCTCTCTGCAGATACAGCGGAAGATGGATCGCTATCTGAGGTGAATGACATCTTATGTGCTTAAGAAACTGCTGAATCCCAGTCGCACTTATGCCTGAGAAGTTAGTGAGAAAGGGATGGAGGCAATGGAAGGTAAGATGAAAATGGGACATAGGTGCAGTGAGGAAGTGATGGATGGGAGGGAGGCAGAGGGGTGTGCAGATGGATGCTGAGTCGCGTGCTCGCTGGAGGGGAATGTTTGTTCCCTGCTCACTACCTCTATCCATCTCTCTTTTGAATAGTCCCAGTTGCGCCTCCTTGCCTCCCCTCTTCACCATCCATCTTACACCAGCACACACATGGCTCTTTGCTTTTACACTACAACATCTTTGTGTAATCCCCCTGATCTGCCACATAGACCATTTTGTGATTTTGAATCTTAAACTAGCACCTCATAATATAATAGTTTTGTCGCTCAATCAGAGACCTTGTAGGTAAAATAAAGACTCACACATCCAATCACTTTATATCCCTCAATTCTTGACAGGCTGCTACCAGGACATCAATAAGGAAGCTATAGAAGGCTGGTTAATTATCACAGCCTGTTATCTATATAACCAACTCTGTATATAGAGAAGACCTTGGTCTGAAGACAGCTCTGGTCCACAGGGTGTGAGCCATTATTAGCACCTGACAGCGTGTTCGATGGATTTCATTTGGCCCCACCATTCATTAAAGACACTCCACAGTATTCCATATCCAGCTATGATGTCCCAAGCCTGTAATTTTGCTATTACAAACACCACCCACCAATAAGCCCTAATCAAGGCTGCCACGCAATCACAGTTCTTTAAAACAAGAAGAAATCAAATTCAAGTATGAAAGCCAGAGGAATTAAAGTAAAACTGAGCATGCAGAGCAAGTGGAGACTGTTACGTAAATGGGTCCTTTTCTAAGCTTGTTCACTGGTCCATTGAACAGAATAGCAATTATTAGTAATAACGATGGTAAGACAATAAAACACAATAAAATGGAGGGATATAACAGCGTTCATTATATGTCTATTATACATAGTTTTCCAACATCCCGTATGTAACCTGAAGTGAATGGTTCCCTCCATCTCTGCATTTCAATAGCACTTGTCATCAGGAATTAATGAATTATACACATGTAGTCATCAAACTAAAGTAGCCAATGCACTGAATTGACCTGTGTTGACCTGTGTTGTGTCGGAGTGTTGAGAATAATATCGATGTTACAGTGCGAGAACTTTGGTCATTTTGATCCATGCTCATGTGCACATTACTGTACTGAACATATTCATACATTCACCCTGAAAACCTCACACAAACAGGAGACGTTGACACAAACTTTGATTGAATTTATTTGCTAAATCTCTTACATTAACTCAAACTATGTTTGCCTTCAGTTAATGAATCCATTAAACAGGGTCTCGACTGGGTCTTTTGTTTGACTGCAGCATGGATTAATGATTTGCTTTTCCAGCTAGTAGTAAATTAAATTTCAAGAGTTACTGCACACTACGAACTCGTTTATGCAAAAAATAGCATAAACGAAAATAAATTAAAGTATTCCCACACTTACTTCCTTTAAATATACCGAACTGAATGTCAAAGCCGGCTACACCAGGCCAGCACTGACAGGCTCAGGCTTCTACTCTCATAAGGTCACTGCCTAAAACTGCCCCCTGCTCTAATCATACACATATATTCATTACAATTCCTATTCTATTTAAACTCTTTATTCTAGAAAATTGAAAGAACTTGCAGGATAATATTTCACTGGAATAGACCTTATACGATTACATGTCACAAAAAACCTTGAATGACTGGTAAGACTGTTCCTTACCGAAGCATAATAGGTATCCTTGAAGCCTAAACAAAATGGGTGTATTTTCTTTGACATAAAATATTTGCAAAGCCATTTATTAAATTTTTGAAATGTACTGTCTACATCTACATTCACTTACTAGCAGTCTTCCTCTTCTTGCCTTTGCTTGTGCAATGCTGCGTTTCTTGGCACGTTACCACCATCTGTACATCAGTGAAATAGTGTGAAACCATTGTCAGGAATGTGTATTGTGTTCCCACTCATAAAACATTTCTCCATTGCACTGATAGTGGTCAAAAACTTCACAGGTTACATTTAACAAATCACTACATCGAGACTGAACTAAGTTTACATTTTCAATCCCTTCAGCTGGAATTTAATCAAACCTTGCTTTGGCAGATTAGTTCTTACAGACAGAGAGAAAAAATATCATGTCTAAAACAGGCTCAGGTTCAGTGTTCGGGGACAATAAGGCTTTAGAGAGGTGAAAAGCACATGAAGATGTCAGAAAACAAAACAAACAAAAACAAAAAAAACAAACAAACAAACAAACAAACAAACAAAAGCAAAACAGATTTAAAGGCAATGGAATAAGAGCAAAAGGAAAAGTGGAACTGATGAGTTCCTGGGAAAAGAAAGACTGAAGTTGTCAGTGCCAGGTTAAAATGATAAAGCTATTTCACTCCAGAAAACAATAAGAGCTCAATTAATGCCATTTATCTCCTGTAGACAGCACATCATTGGCCAAGAGGGGAGAACATCACTGCAGGCATCTTTGCTATCACACAATAATGAAAGACAGAGGTCTAACCTGAGGTTTGTGAAGACCAACACATACGCACACTTCCAAAGAAAATAGATTAATGTTCTTTTCTCATGAAGAGTTTCATAAGAAAACCACTAGGAGGGCAAAATAACTGACGCACATACTTAATACTTGCTGTGTCAATCAAACCTCATTTACTCTCACACCTTCCAGTATGTGCTTGCCAGCTTCCATCTAGTGTAGCCGATGTGTTAACAGCATGGACATATACAGTGCATGTAATTATATCTAAATGTAGCTATATATAACTAAATATGTTTTGTAAGACAGAAACAAGAACATGGCATGCTACAGAAGGATGGCCACTGACTCTATTAAATGTTTGTATACCTCTGTCTTTGTCTCCCTCCTCTTGGTAGTCTATGTCACAACGGTCACTCCACTCTGCTCCTCCAATGATTTATCGTTCCATCTCTTCTCTCTACTTGCACTTCACATGTCTTACTTTTTCACTAATACCTGCCTGCTTTTATCGTTTGTCTTATCTCGAGCTGAGATCTGCTTTACCCTCAAGTTTCCATGTACTCACACACTTCAAGGAACCTTGCTGTTTACTATATGAGGCTATAGGGGATGAAGTGCAGTATACTTTTAATTTAACATTGTGAGTGTGAGCATGTTGACAAGAAGGACGAGCAATCTCAGCCTTCAATAATCAATACTATCTATGTGCAAGGCAGTTTTGACCTTTTTCTGTTATCACACTCAAAGGCAGATTCTTATTTTTAAGGAGGTATGCACTGCAGTTTGACCAATAAAATGTTACTATAAATTAGGGAAACACAAATAGACAGTTTAAATTCCTTAAATACAGTTGAGAGCTGCTGTTAAAGGATGTTGTTGGACGTTTTTACAGCAGTGAATGTGACAGTTTCTGGTTACTGCAGTGAGATTTTTGCATATATTGAGCCAAGCTTGCTCAATATATCGCTATGACGCTCCACCTGCCAAGCTTGCCATCAGTGTAGCCGTCTGTTTACAAGTTGAGTTAAAGATACAATAAAAAATGTATGAACATAAAAATTTGGAGGATTTAAATTGTCAGTGGAAAATTAATGTTTGGAATGAAAACACACACCCTCAAAACACATACGATTTGCTGCTCTTACATAAATCTTGTCTTGTCTTGTCTTGCTTTTCTCACACTGTTGTTGTCCTTTAATCGGTCCAAACAAGGCTCTAACAAGCACTGTCATATCTGAAATGTAAATAAGACTACTCAATCAGTACGTCAGATCAGAGGTACAGTATTTCTTTGCTCATTGCGCTGAAACAAAATATGACAGCAACTATGCTGCGACATCTAGCTGAAGAGTGACACGTGTGGTGGAATATTTTCCCACCAGCAGCATCAAAGCTTCTCTATAAATACATGCACAGACGCAAACACACAATGACCCACATGCAAAGCAAATACGCAGGCTGCTACCATGAGAGTGAATGGAGAACAGGAACACTGGGATATGTTATAACAATTTGCCCATTGGGATTCGCAGCAGGGATTCTATGTAGAAAAGACGTGGAAAAACTCTCAGAAGTACACATGTGTACACAAACAGGCAGTAAACATCACAGGAGAGGTGGGATTAACTCACTGTTTTTAATCTTTATTTTCAGTTGCACTAAAAAAGTTCATATCAGTCCTATTGTGGGCTACTTAAAATCAAAATAAGGTGGGAAGGACTTTTAAATAGCAAAACACAGTAAAGAGTAGTTAACTAACTGCAGTGTAAAATTGAAGAGACTGTCAGCAATAAAATGGAGAAAAAAATGGACAAAAATCCTTCGAATTAAATGTCCACATACTTTAGGTCATATGACCATCCATTTTCTAATCTGGCGCCTCTGTTGGCTGTAATGTTCAGGACAACTTCATTTGCACTTTCAGAATTTGCTATGCACCATTGCTGTGGTCGAAGTCAGATTAAGTTAAGGCACAAAACCCACTTGGTTAGAATTAGGAAACGATCATGGTTTGGGTTAAAATGCTCATTCGAAACATGGTGTGATATAAAGTTACTATTTCCTTTTAGTTAGGCAATTTTCGTCGTCATGACAACAGTAAACAACACGACAATCATAGCCAACTCACAGTTGGCCATTCAAACCGTCACCTTAAGTATGGAAATGTATCACCTTTTATATACCTCATCTGAACCGCACCAGTTTTTCGGGTCATAATTACTACAGCCACTAGATAGCGTCACTCAGACATAACTGTAGGTCGTTTTTGGCGACTCTCAGTACAACTTATAGCGTCATTGTTCTTGGTAGGACTGGATTGACAACAAGGGTTAATTATCCTTATTTCAGGCTACATCTTAAACATTTAATTTAGGTTTAACTATAGCCACAAATAAAAAATTAACTAGCTAAATTAGATTAAACTAGATTAATCGTACCTTATGCCAGTCTGACAGTTGTTCATAAATTGCGTAAGTACACTTACAAAGCAATAACACTGCATCAGTATTTATGGGCAAGTTAAAAGTAAGAGATAGTAAAGTATGATCCATAAGCTGACCGATAACATAATGAAATAGAGAATTCAGAAAGTATATCAAGTGGGAATCCATAAGGCGAGTGAACGGAATAAGTGTTGCAGAGGAACATGGTGAAAAATATGAGGGACCACAAAAATAATGTAAGCACACATAAAAGGTGATATTAAAAGTATGTTGAGGCCAAATCATAATGCCAGGAAGCAAAATTGCCTCATGATATCTCAAGAATTTGGTAACAGAAACCTATGATCTTAAAACTGATCAACTAATGCAAACAGGCAGCATTAAAACTAATTGGGACCATGAGCAATACTATAATCTTAAAGAGACAATGAATTTCTTTGCACCAGTGTTAGCAGGGACACATCTGTCATAAAAAGTCACTTTTCTATTACCCAACAATACATGCTCCCATTTAATATCTCACCAACAAGAGAACAGTGTTCAAAGCAGTCACTGCTCCACATTCAAACACATGGCAAGACAGGGCTACACTGCAAGATAAGCAGTGGCATTTGTAAACCTTTACTGCAGTTAAAGTGGGGTAAACTTAAAGTAAATTGAGAGCTTTTTGAATACCGTGGTGCACTGTGACGACAATCATATTTGAAATTCAAATCAATTCAAATTTACAGCAAAAGTCGGGCAGAGAAAATGCAAATTTTCCATCAAGATCTAAAAAAAGATGCATGTAGCCCTTTTTTTTCTAATGAATGCAAAGGAGGCCTGATCAACAATCCTTATCAAACACCATTGTCTCTCATGTTGTTATGGCAGTTCAAGACCAAGTAATCATGTACGCTGCGGAAGAATTTGATCTGATTAAAAAAAATGTCTGGTGGACTAAGCCTCTTAGAAATGATCAAACGGTCCACCTTCATGTTAAGCGTGGCGCATCCATGTGACTGAAACACATCAACAACCACTGTGGGTCCCTGGAAAATGGAAGACTTGGAGGAGGATCACAATTAGCTACAATAGAAAAAGCAAATACTCTACTACTAAAACCAACCTCCATATTCACTTTCTTTTCCTCTCTGTTACAAGTCTGCTTGTCTGTTCTAGATGGGACGTGGAAGCTTGCTGAGCTGCTGAAGGATGTTTGTCCCACAAATCAGTCACTTCAAATACGAAAATGCAAACAAGCGATTCAAACAAGCCGGTGACAAGTCCCGGGTCTGTTTTCAGGGCCCTCTTAAGTGCTGATCTGACAATGAAGTGATGTTTTTGTCGCCTCCAGTCCGGAATCAAAACGCTTTTGCACTGTCTAGTCCCCCTACTAGACACCAAAACATCTGTTTCATTTTGTAGAAAATCTAGTCTACAGCATTTGAAAGCCTTTACAAGAAGTCTCCATTTTACTTAATATTACTGTATTTGTGTAGACATGATCAAAATTGTGATTACAATACTGATATTGACCTGGATTTTAAATAAATGTATTGGAAGAAGTGCTGTGTTAAACTTACCAGCTTGGTGAGTGGGAATTCCCTTTACATCCTACTGCAGGTGTCGGTGCGCTGCGCTATCTCCCGCACTGGACCCCGATTCACTCCAGCGCTCTCCAGGAGAGCCAGCTGTCAGCCAAAAAACGTGACCCGAATAATTTGCCTTCGTTTTGTCATAAATATTACCGCGGGAGGGGTGGTTGTGGGGTAGTGGTGTTGGTGATAGTGGTGGTGGCGGGGGACCCTCCGCGGCTGCAGATGTAAAGCGCAGCAGTGGCTGTTGCACGCTCACGGGTAATGCCACAGTGTCTTGGCGTTTCTCATTTAATTCCCCCACTCAACACGGCTCCGCAACACCTGTCCACTTTTATGCAGCGGACTTGCACAGCATCCCACACACAGTCCAGCCAAATGCATATGCGCTAACCGCTTGCTGGAGTGCAGTCGTTCCATCCCAGCGACCAATACGGTGAGCTGCAAACAGAGGGGGTGGGAAGGATGGGAGGGGGACGAAGGGTGGATGGAAAGCGTTTTTTGTTGGAAGGGGTGGAGACAGGGATGCTGGTGTAGGGGTTGGGAGCAGGGGTGTGTGTGTGTGTGTGTGTGTGTGTGTGTGTGTGTGTGTGTGTGTGTGTGTGTGTGTGTGTGTGTGTGTGTGAGAGAGAGAGAGAGAGAGAGATAGAGAGAGAGAGAGAGAGAGAGAGAGAGAGAGAGAGAGAGAGAGAGAGAGAGAGATAGGTTGCCTCTCACAAGGACGACCTGAGATTCCTCAAGGGTGAACGCTTCTCTGTAGTAATTCAACGAGATTTCCAAATTAATAATTAATGTACCCCCCTCCCTCTGCCTCTCTCAAAACATATTACACACACTTCACCTGATCTCCCTCAGAGGAAGATGACTCGATACAGGCTAGACTTGATAATATCAGGCGCATCCCCCCCCCACTGTGGAAAAGGCTTTTGGAGGCTTCTGTCTATGCTTTGCTACACACTGGGGGCTGCACAGCGAGTGTGTGCTGCGCTCATGTCAGAATCTAAATTCCAGTGTGGCGACTTCATCAAGCTGGTTTGGTGGTTGAAGCAATATTTCACCTGGCATTGTCATCACCATTGTAAGGTGCATCACTTCCATCTGCTGTACTCTGAGCACACCTCTGTCACTATGAGGTGTGTGCAGGGATCAAGGTCACTGACTGTTAAAATTCTGACCTTGGGCACACAAGAAATAGTATGTTCCTGTCAAAGCAGTTTGCACGCTGCCTCGCAGACAGTTGTTTTAGCAAGGGGTGTAAATTACTGTGCAAGTGAATATGTGCGATAAACTGTGCAGAGGAAGACTTAGATAAAAGGTGTGAACACCTGGAGTCTCTGAGGAGAGCTGGGGCAGCTGATGTCAGCTGTTCAGTGTTTATAACCTCCCATGGTGAAATGTGTGCTGAAAAATCTCCTTTTTTCAGGCTTAAGTTGTTTTTCCCAAAAGGATGAGAAAATCAGACTCTGTGAGGTGTCAGCTGTGCTTGCTATTAGATTCATTTTGAATGCGTAAATGATTCATAAAACCTGTTACACCTGCACCTGAAATTTTATGTTTGACCATTGTATGCTGATAAACAGATGGTGGTATGATTGCTGCTCATATTACCCTGAACAACAAACATTTCATGCCTCTAAAACAGAATTAAATAATTGTAGACTGTCCTGCATCTCCATCCATCTCCCTTCCCTTAAAAGTATTCATTTTCCATTGTAATAATCATCACTGTGATTCTAAACCAATATTTTCTTATATCCTCCGTTATTTGAAAAACAGACCTAATGTTGAGGGAATGTGTTATATGTTTAAAACTGAATATTATAGCTATGTTGATACTTGTCTGGAATATGATGCAGGCTGCAACATTCAGGCATTGATCTAAAGCTTTATGTTTGTGTTAAACAAAGAAGTGTGGATAACAAGGGCAGGAGAAGAGAGTGTTAAAAGATAGGTTCACACATTTTCAAGTGTGTCCTAAGACAATAGTCACAATGTCACACAATGGCTATTTATAGATACCTTTGTAATGCACTTTCAATGTACATGATAGGGGACAAAATCCACCAAATTAATACTGTATCATATATTATCAAATCAATACTGCTGTCAAGATAGGCTACAAGAGGGATTTTTTGAAGGGGATCTTCTAATGGTTAGTGTGACCAGGAGGACTGATAACAGTGAACAAAACCTGTTTCAGTGTTCACATGGGCACCTGAATATTGTTTTATGACAGACTTGAATCTATCCTTTAAGTTTCAATTAGAAAAGACAGAATTAGGTTATTTCAACACAGAATGCACCTAGTGGTCTCAGATGAAAGATGTTAGCACTGTTCCTCTGCACATTTGCCACCTCCCTACCCGACTTAAACCCCTACCTCCTCTGTCACCGTATTTTCTCTGTAGCCCACCTTTTCCCTCTCAGTGCACCACACATTTACTGGATACAGAGGCCCCCTGCCAGCCTGCAACCATCTCTTTTTTTTTTTGGTAACCAATCCGAATCTCTCTCACATACAAATGCAAAGCCAGCCAGTGATTAGGAGCATCTGCCAAACACCCACATGCCATATGCCTGTGTCACTCAGCCAAAGAGAATGACAGAAAAACATCTAAACATGCACACACAATGCAAGAAAGCAACTAAAAACAGACACATGTCAAGTGAACACACAAACACTCAAACACATGAAATGTAAATGTAAAGTAAACATTTATGTGCTGAGACATACTGTAATCATCACAGCAAGACGCTTTTAGAGAGAAAACAGCAGGGCCCCAGTTCACTGAAAGAGCACCAATCACAGCAAGAAAAATTCTTCCCTTGAATACTGTAAATAGTAATATCTCATCCATCTTGATTTTAAGCACCCGCCAGCAAAAATCTGAATATATTTTTCCAGTTTAGTTCCATGCATGTTTCCTTCTATCTATCTTGTGCACTCCATCCACTTAATCTATTTACTGATTTCCTATATTTGCCAGAATGCTTCTCAGGAAGAGCAAGACATGGAGCATGAACTTGCAGCAGCAACCATAGAGCTTGAGGTTTTCCAGTCAAGAAACTTAAAATGCAACATGTATTGTTGCTTCACTCCAGTCTATTATGGCCTGTGGAGAATAATATCTTGCTTTCCTCCACAAAGGTTTTCTTCCCATACGGTGGTTAAATGTCAGTACTAAATGCAGAGGCTTAAAAAAGAAACCCTTGCTCTTTGATTTTAATGGGTGAAAGGACTGGATTTTAAGGACTGACATTTTTCTTGGATGTTTTGAAAGGTTTTCTGTCAGGCTTTAATGTAGCTGCAAGGGAAACATAATTTTTAATTATCCACAGGAATATGATACACATAAATAATCATTAATCATTATAATAACATGCTTGTTAATTTTCCTTTTATTACAGGTATGTAAAGCAAAAACTGAATCACTCCCAGTTCCAGGTGTGTTGCTCTGTAACCAATAATGTACTGTGACCTTCTTGTTTCATCCCTTGGAGAGAGATTTTCCCTACAGGCATCAATAAAGCATCGGGTACGTTTTCTTGGAGTGATAATATACGTTGCTTTGTGTGTTTCTGTGGTACTGTATGGGTTATTGAGTAATGTCTGCGCGTCCTGTGTGACAGCAGGCCTGGCAGCAAGCGCCTCTGTGTCACCATCTGTCTGGCGCAGCATCAAAGACCCCAGCACAACCTCTGGTAAACACACAAGTCAAGACCTGGGGCCCAGCCTGGCTTCAGCCTCACTGACCGGTCAACACGTACAGAGAAAATGACCACCACACACAAACTTTCTCTCAAGCATAGACCCAGCCTAAACAGCATTATGATTAATGTTATCTCAAATGTAATAGTTCCCAGAGACGGCAGGGGAGGCATGTGGCCAGGGAGAAAATCTGGATTGAGGCTTATAAAGTGTTCACAGTAGATATTTTGACTTGTCAAACCCAGGTGTAACTTATAAAAGTATTAATTGCTGCTTCACATTACAGTATCGATACTGTGAAGACTGAGGTTAGCAAAATGTTAAGAACAAAATGAAAACATCGAGCAAACACATCAGTCAAATCCAACATATTTATGGCATGTGAAAAAAACGTTTAACTTGCATATTTAATGTGAAAAGAGACAAACAGAATGTGTTCTTAATTATGCTATTTTAATCACCTTAAATTTGGCTCATTTTATGACTTGTTTTCTTAATGTTAACCTTTACTGCCATCCAAACACAAAATACTAGTATAGTAGTACTAGTATTGGGAGCTGCCACTAAGGATAATAGCCCCCTTTATCTTTATATCTGAATACTGAATTTTAAGCACTTGCAACAGGTATTTGAATATACTGAGAATATGAATATAATTGGGATATATTTAGACACTGATTTATATTCAGAAGTGGTTAGGTGTGCCCTTGAATGTGACAGAAACATTCTGTAGACACATCCTTATAGCTGACCTTATTACAGTCATAGACAAGAAGATGGCCAGCTGGAGTGTCCCATAAAACTGAGACAGTGCAAATTAAAATGTCACGATGGCGCACCATGTCACCCACTGACTCAGCTGCACTTCCTGCTCAAATGAAAGGCACTCGAACATGAGAGGGCGAGTTTGATCAGATAGACCTGAGAGAAGAGGAGGCAGTGAGACAGACGTGAACGAGGGATCGCCGATGTGAATCCACCAGGATTCCAACTGATACAGCAGAGCAGGCTGAAGTGCTTTGATGCCAGAAAAAGAAGATGAGTAGAGGAGTTGAAACAACACTGATACAAGAGAAGAGAAAAATAACCATCAAACTATGTGACCTGATAACTCTATGTAGGAGAAGAGGAAGCTGATAAAAGGAAAGACACATTTTAAGCCATTGTGGCCTCACAAAATGACCTTGAGCTGATTTGAGGGAGGCACGGGGCAGGCAGAGAGGATTATGGGTGAGGTTGAGTGAGAAAGACAGCCAACAGCCAATAAAGAGAGCTGGAGAGAGAAAGAGAGAAGGGGGTGGGGGGTGAAGTGGGATAAAATAGAAGAAGAGAGTAAGGAAAAGAAAGAGAGGAGAGAGGACAAAGACAAAATACAAGAATCTTCAGTAGCTGTTTAATCAGAGTCCAACCAATTACAATCCTGCATCATAAATGAAGAAAAACAAATTTACCTTTTTCCAGCATAAAGAAGGGCAAGCAGGGCATGGAAAGGCAGTTTGCTAAATGCCACCTCTGAAGTGCATTTGTATAAGTGCATGGAGGGGGGTGGACTGACAGCTTGATTTACCCTCTCATTAGTGTACACAGGAAGTAGCCAGGAAGGATCTGCACAGTAGGTCCTATATTGACTAGGTCACTATGACTGTGTGACCCTCTGTGGCTGGCCAATCACCTTTAGCTGGTGTTCGGTGACTGTAAACTATAATTTTCTTTATGCTGTATGCCCACTGTGAGTCTACTGGCTGCTGCTTTTCAAATATGTGTAATGGGCTGTGAAATGAGTTTTATCTCTCCTCTCAATATGGCTACAGAACAATTTTGGAACGACTGTGTGTCCCTGAAGACTGTCTTTGAAATATGCATTTTTACAAATATATTTCACCCACATCTATAAGAGAAACATGCATTTTCATTTGATTGGAGGATATTTTTGTCCACTATGCACTAGCACGCACAGGTGTCTTCATGACTACTCATTCACCTGTGTGTGTGCTTGCAGTCAAATCCAGTCAAGACATTTCTGGTTTGATTGAACCACAAAGGGACTGTGTGATGGATTGAAGATGAGACAAGCACTGACCTGTCACTTCAACCCCCCCGCTTCCAATCCTGGCCCCTTCCTTCCTGACCCCTGCCTGTGTGGTCTGCTATCCCTGGGCAACCTTTGACAACCACAATCCTGTTCCTCATCCACACATACAGTCTGTCATTTCCCTCCCATTCCCTCTCAAATACACTTCACTTATCCGACACAGCAACAGCAGGTCCTCTTTTACCCCAACAGCATGCATAAACTTGATAATGGCTTCTGGTCATCATCCTGAAACATTTGAAACAAGCCGCTTCTACTCCAAACTGGTATCAGTGTTTTCTTCTTCTTTTTTTTTTTTTAAACCAGAGCCTCAGGGTGTCATTTGATTCAGAGTGAAGATATTACTTGAAGCCTGCCAGAGATAATATGCTGAATAAGAGAGACGGAGCCCTGGAGCCCAATAATCCAAACTGATACATCCTCACAGACAGCTTCCATACATCCATCTGCAGAGGCAAAGAGGAAATAATCCTCTGTCTCACCTTGCCAGTCTTCTTTCATCTCCGCTAAATGACTTTGGACTGTTTCTCTGTGTCAGTGTCACCCATTTCTTTCTGTGTTGTAAAGCTGAGTTGTTTCAATTTTCAGTCAAAGAAAGCCTCACTCGAGACAAATTTGAAATCAATAGTCTATTATTTAGGGAAGCTGTAGTGGTCACATGTAGTTGATTAGGGAGCAGAGACTGGAAAAATCATTCAGGTAATGATCCCATGGGTCCCGAGCAACAGCACAATTTGAGTTATTAAAGGTTCTGTATGTAGGAATCAGATATTCCTTCTAATTAGTGACACCGTGGTGAGCCGCAGTCAGCATCATGTTGCACGAGACTACTGCAGGTACTGTTTTTTTACTTGCTCACACTTCTCATGATAACATAAAAGTTCTGTAACGTGGTGGTCGCTAAAGCCAAGCCACACCACCTAACCCACAAATATATGTGCTATTCAACCATCTGAAGCTGACTGGAACAAATAAAACCGCCAAACTGTGCAAATAAACTCTGGTAGGCTCAGCGAACTGTGAACAGGGAACGTGCTGTGGTTGGGGAGTAACATGTCATGACCGGGGAGAAACACGCTGCGTATTTGTTGTGAAATGTGTGCTTATTATCACCTTTGGCCAACTAGCAGAACAAACCAATAAGAGTATGCTATGTTCAACTATCACTCTAGAGCTTGTTTCTGCTCCTATGTTGAAGAAATAATGTTGTTTTGTGTGTGTGCTCAGGAGTGGGCAACTTGTCATTGTGGGGGTGTTTTATTGTGATATGTGTAGTGGTTGACGGAGGCAGTTAGCACACAAAAACATCACATCCTTTGATTTTTGGGGAAAAACCGGCCCTGGTCATTTACATAGAAATCAGTCCACAGGCTGTTAGAGATATTTTTTAAAGTTATGTTACAACCTGTTAACTCATTGGTGATGAAACAAAAACAAAAACAAAACTAAAACCGATTAATTTATCTAAATTACTTTACAATTCTTACATATAGGACTTTTATTGGAATTATTGGTTACATTGAAGAATACAGTGTTTCAAAGCCATTAGACCAAATGGAGACAAAAGTGAAACAGAATTAAAAGCTGTGGGAAAACGTAACCTATCCAAAATCAAAACTGAACAGACAGCGGGAACCTACGGCAGGATCTCACTGACAGGATTGTCTGGCATCACAGGCTAAGTGGGGCCAGAGGTCAACAGATTGTGCTGCACACCATTTCTGAGGAAGGTGACATTGCTGGTAACAAAAAAAGAAACTGAGTTAAGGTTTGTGGAATCAAGATAATTGTTAATGTGATTCAGCATGCTAACATGCTCACAATGACAATGCTAACATGCAGGATGTTTAGGGTATATTGTTTAGTATGGTAGTTTAATTTGTTAGCATGCTAACATTTGTTAATAAGCACTAAACACAAAGTACAGGTCATTAGTTGTGCATGTTATTTTGATGATCAAGCTAAATGAAAAGTCAGTATATGCTCAAAATCTCTAGGATTCATTCAAAATATTAATGGCCATCCAAGAGTTAGAGAGAGACCCAAACCAACAGACCAACATTGCCATATTGTTATGTATTTTATAAATCGTGTCTTGCTTTATTTCAGGCAGAGAACAAAAGTTGCACTTGTTTAAAAAATATTGGCATCAGTGACTTTATTCACAGGCTTCAGCTGACCAGTAACATCCAATATTCATACAGGTGTACAGCGTGGTCATTATAGCCATACACTTCTCACTATTGTTCTGCTTATTCATTCATGTGCTGTCTGCTGCTGCAGCTCCAGACACCACCCGAAGCACCAGTATATATATTTCTGTAGATTGACCCTAGACAGACCATAGATTAGATTCACAAGATTTAATGTTCAAATACGTATTTGTTAAAGTGAGATTCTCTGAGAGCTCCCTCAAAGGACTCTTTTCAGCCCAAACTGAAGAACCATTTACTATAAATGTTTCCATTTTTGTCATAAGTGCTTCTGACTTAAATGACATGATCAGACCAAAATGTGGACACCTGGATCCATTTTCCATCTGTCAGGAGTATATTGAGGTGTTGCACCAGTTCCAAAACGCAGGAAGTTACAGGAATATACTGCCATCTCCCCTCTTTTCCAATAGCTAACAATTTTCACCACTTTCTGCTTCCTAGTCAGCTGCAAAATTACAGATTACAGATTTTCTTACAGTCAAGAGAGGGTAGTGCTAAAGTGAAAGGGAGAGAGATTGAAGCAAAAAGGCAAAAGACGGAAAGGAGACAGCTGAAAAGCTAACAAATCTCTGGCCACGAGTTGTTTGAGCATAAATTGAAATAGAGCATGGGCTGCTGAATGACAGCAGAGAGAGATGAGAAATGACATATGCTAATTTGGGTTTATGCGCCTGTGATATCCCATGAGAGCCTTTTAATAATGCTGAGGCATTGTGACACTTGGGTGGCCTGTGCTCATCACTGCCATAATGAAGAGAATATGCTAATAGCTGACTCATCTGCTGGAGGAAAAATTAAACAAAGTAAACAACACCTTCGCTTAGCTTACGGCGGAGATGGACAGGAGAGGAGACAAAGTGAGGAAAAGGTGGAGAGACAGTGGTAGGTTGGAGGGGGAGAGGTGCAGCATTAGCAATGAGTTGGTCCATGCAAATCTCAAAACTGACGCCTCTGTGACCTTCATTTTGCATTTAAAGGTCCCTATAGGTGCTGAAAAATCTTGAAACACATGATTAAACAGAAATCTGCCATGCTTAAAAACCTTAAACCCAAGTGTGAAATGAGTAGAGATAGGATGGTGTGTAATACCTGTTTCCAATTGAAACTGCTTTGTGTGAAAGTGCGCAGTACAGCCAGGAGTACAGAGAGGTTAACCTAAACGCTTAGACCAATAGACTGAATAAATGCTTAGACCAGCACAACTCTGAGTGCTGAAGGGAAAGACTTACAGGACAGAGAGAAAGTTTGATGACCTGTCCACACTAACAAACTCCAAGAGATAAAATAGAGAAAACATGGGGGTCAAACTAATGGGGAATCTGCTGTGAACAGCACAGACAAGCTTCATGTTAATCCTGTAGTGCTTTTTTGTTTGTTTGTTTGTTTTTCCCCCCCTATGTCTCCTCACACACTAAAACATGTTTATAGATGAGGAAGTGAATGGGACTCACAGAAAAGGTGTTACTATGTTTTCCTTGATGAGCAATATGTTCGAGCAAGACGGACAGAAATAAAGATAGAAGTAATACGGATCATATGCTAATATAGCTGAGAGGGTAAAAGTGAGATTGAACACATTTTCTAGCATGTTTCATTGCTATAGCAACAGCCTTTGTACTTGCAGAGGGAAGTGGGTGGCAGGGAAAAAAAGAGCAAGAGTGAAAGTGAGAGGAGTGACAGAGAGAGAGAGAGAGAGAGAGAGAGCGAGAGAGAGAGAGAGAGAGAGAGAGAGAGAGAGAGAGAGAGAGAGAGAGAGAGAGAGAGAGAGAGAGAGAGAGAGAGAGAGAATTTGGCTTACTCCTCTCTCTTGGTGAGGTTGTACCAATCCATTTCTCTGCCAACCAAAGACCCCGTGGCTTTACATAGTCAAGGTCAACGAAGAGGAAAAATGATCAACTCTTAAACATGTTCCTGCATACTCCACATCAGAGAGAGGCAATAAGGAGCAGTTCTGGCTCACACAGACAGAGGGAGCTACCATTGTACTCACAGTCATGTAGATGATTGTCCTCCACAAGACCCACTACATGGATACATACATACATAACAGAAGGATCATGGTGGCTCAGAAATACCCTTGAAGGGTCACGGATCAACAAAAAGGATTTAATCCTTATTGTACATAATTTGGACAGCATCTTGCAAAAATTGGAATTTTATTATGAGAAACACCATTATTATATTATACCATTTAATAACCATTTTTCCATATTTGAAAAAAGCAGAAGCAAAAGCAGATAAATAAGATCCCTATTTTGTATGCAATGGCTCCTAATCTGAAGTATTTTCCAGTCTGAGTTAAACTTTTATGCCAGCAGTACCACTGTTATGATGAAAATTACAATAGCATTAATATAGATCGGTGCATAAATGCAGTGAGACGGCCACTTAGCTCATATTAAATTACAATTCAGTTCTTTCAAACAGCCACACAAACATTAGCGTAGGTCTGCGAAGGACAACCTTGAGTCTCAAAATCAGTGTGTGTGTGTTTAGAGAGAGAGAGAGAGCCCTCAGAAGCTCTAGAGCACACTCTCAAGTCTTTCAAAGGACATGTGAGGATATAGTAGCTGCACATATTTGTATGTGTGTGTGTGTGTGTGTGTGTGTGTGTGTGTGTGTGTGTGTGTGTGTGTGTGTGTGTGTGTGTGTGTGTGTGTGTGTGTGTGTGTTTAGAGAGAGAGAGAGAGAGCCCTCAGAAGCTCTAGAGGTAGCACAGTGAATATCAAATTAGTTAAGGTTATTACAGCTCCCCTCGTTTCATAGAAACATAAGTTTGCAGTCAATCATTTACATACATACCCCCCCACCCTCACCCCACTGCCACACAAACACACACACACACACACACACACACACACACACACACACACACACACACACACACACACACACACACACACACACACACACACACACACACACACACACACACACACACACACACAAATATGTGCAGCTACTATATCCTCACATGTCCTTTGAAAGACTTGAGAGTGTGCTCTAAAGGCTTTGGTGCCTTGTGTAATGCCTGGTTATGGCTGTTTAAATTAGTGACGGTTGCTATTTTTAGGACATGTAAAAATGTATCTCAAACACACGAATCATGATGAAATATATGCGTGTTTCTGTGTGCACCAGTTAAAATTCACACACACCCACACACACAGATGAACATATACAGTCATAACAGATGAGAGGAGTCGAGCAGATTGAGGGAAAGACATAAACATAACAACATAACAAAACATATATGAACGAATGCGAGTATGGCGCATGCTGTGTCTGCTTTTCAGGGTTTGAGTAAAACAACGCATCTCCAAAAAAATTCACATTTCTCCGCCCTCATCCCGTGGCACAGCAGAGTGGGTCAGAGCTGTGATATCAAGCATGTGAGTCGATTCAGTCTTAAAACAGCTCATTATGTAAGTTGGCCTGGATGATAGATCTTCAGAGCTTCAGGCCAAGCATGGGTTACTATTAGTGAGAGAAGGCCCCCTCATGCTGCAGTACCGTAGGCTGATGCTTTGACATTCACAATTAACATTTAAGACAATATGTTCTACAGTTTGGAAATGGCCTTTTCCTTTACCAACATAACAATGCACAAAGGGAGATACTAGATTGTATTATGTATGAATCAACTAGCTGAACCAGAGGGACAAGCACTAACTGTTTTTGATGGTTCAGACCACTTTGTTTCAATTGAGGGGACATTAGATGAGCTTTATTGTCCCGAAGGAAATTTGTCTTGGGCTAAAAGTGCCAGGTGCAGCTGCACATATACAACAATACATAATAAGCACAGAAAAACAAAACATACACGACAACACAAAATCACAAAAAGTGCTTCAAAGTGCTTGAAAGTGTAGCATATTGCACAGAATAATATTGCACAAGATGCAATTATGTGATGTACTGCACAAGAAAGGAACAGAGTAAAAACAATAAAATACATAATAAAATAATAAAACATTAACACAACTGCATATAATAATATTTTAGTCAATAGTGTGCCCAAGTTGAAACAGGAAAGGCCCTTCCCGAAAATAGATGTTTAGTGAGGAAGAAGTGACCGATGTAAACCCCCTCCAACGCCTTGGGGATAAACTGGAGAGCTGACTGCTAGCCAAGCCTTATCACCCAACATCAATGGCTAACCTCACTAATGCTCTTGTGGCTGAAAGTGAACAAATCCCTGCAGCTGGGTTCCAAAATCTTGTGGAAAGTCTTCACAGAAAAGTGGAGGCTTTCATAGCAGTATTTTGATACCCTGGATTTAGGAATTAAATGTTACAGTCACATATAAGTGATTGAGGAATTCACATACTTTTATCCATGCAGTGTTGCAGTTTGTTTCTTTGTTTCTCACACAAACGCAACAGTCGTAAATCTTTTGAGTGGAGGTTAATTGAACAATTTACAACTGCAAAGTTACTCTTATATCATTCTTCTTCTTAATGCAACTCTGAAGAATTTCAAAAAATTCAAAATTCAGTGAAGTTCAGTTGTCTGGTGATACAGCTCTCTCCCTGTTTGTATACTTTCTAGATGATGGTAGTTTAGTGTAACACTACAGCACTGTGACAGTCGTCTGTCTTCATCTATCACCTGAGCAATTTGAACGCTTTTCCATCAATCTTTATATTCGCAATCACTGTCAGCCTGGCACAATCTTGTCATTGACACGTTGTGCAAAATTAGCTTTTGAAATTAAGTCAGGTGAAAGAAAAGGGCGAGGTGGCAACGACACTGTATGAGGCCTGCTCGAGTGATGAAGTGGCTATGGAGTCAGTGTATCTCCCACCAGGGGAAATCAACTGAGGGCAGAGAGCATGGAAAACCAAGGGAGGAGGAGTTGTGGCCAACAAGCAGAAAATCCTCTCATTAATAAAATATGCTGATGAAATTGGAACATCTAGATTAGTCACACACACACACACACACACACACACACACACACACTTGAGGATTTCTTATCTCTTTATCTTCTCCATTAACCCCTCTATTGGAAAATTATCTGGTGAAATTCCATGACTGGAAATGTTCGCTTATTCTGGGCATAGATCCTTTTATATCAAGAAAAAATTTATACATTAACTAAATCAAACAGAGACCGTATCATTTGACTTGAGTTGAACACCCTAATGAGAGAGTCACAGGTTAAAGTCTTAAGCATGAGAGTGTATGCTAACCTGCTTTCACACTGCAATAATTGATTAATGATGACAGAGAAAGAATACACCAAAAGACTTTTTACTTTAACATTTTATTTTAAAGATTTATTAGAAATGCTTATTAACATGTTCCATACTACAGTACCAAAGAAACAATGGTTCATACCACACATAAACACAAGCTTCCATCTTTAATACACTGTATAAAAATAGCACCTTTTCTCTGGCAGGTAAACATGCAGTCATGATCAGAAAGATAAATTCTCCCAAAAATAATAAAATCATTATTTACAAAATATTGGCAGAATATTGTGCTTGATTCTTCATATTTAATACAAATGAGAGAAAGATATCTATAATAATTACCCAATATAGTTGTACTTGCATAGTTATTCTTGTGTAGAGAAGTGTGAGGAGTTATTTTAGACTTTATCAGTTCTGGAAGTAAAAATACTCTTTACTTACTTTATTTTCTGCATAGGCAGCATTTGATGACTTGCAGTTAGAATACTTTCAAGACCAAGATGGGCAGGTAAATCTGTCAGTTTAATTAATTAGTTTAACCCACACTAAAATCTGCTTGATAAAGTGTAAAACTTATGTGTGTTAACTGTTATGTGTTACAGGCTAAAGCTAGTTAAATTTTAAAAAAAAGTCTGCTTTTACTTCAAGATTTTAAATTTGATGTACTTGTTTTTTGTGATGTCACTTGTGTTATGCCGTTTCAATAAATTTGTAAATGAAATGTAGAAACCTGAAACTTATTCACCAGTTTAAATCAATTTACTTGCACCTGTGGTTGGCATCTTCTCCACAGTCACGCCTGCTGAGAATCATGTGTAAACTACATCTGTTAAATGTTGAAATAGTCACAGTTATAGTTGATTTGAGTTACTTTCAAATGTAAATCTACAACTGAGAAATACTTCCAGATAAACTCCACCTACTTTGCTACCTTATAAAATAGTACAGACATTTAAATTGTTGTACATACAGGGACTTGGCAAAATAATGAGAAATAAAATAATGCAGTAAATCTGTAAAGTTCATAAAGGGTGTAGTTTGTCCTGTCTGTTAACAATATGTGCCGTTATGTGTATTTCATTCAGTGTTGCTGAAGGTCTACTTGTGTTCATTTTTCATGTATTTAGATGGCATCATGATTATTTAGACTTCTCCTTAGCACATTGCAATTAGAGCAACAACTACTGCAAATAGTGATTCCAAAGGCAGCTGTACTCATAGTAAGTTAGAATACCAATTAGCGGTATGTGTCAACTTTCATAGAAGTCTGACAATCACTATCGTTATTAATCAATCTTTCTTAAGCCAACATAAAGAAGCACAGATGTAAAAACAGGCTTTGATTGTGGTGCAACTTAATGATCAAACGGACAGCGCTCACATGTACACCGTCACCATCACTGCGTGCAGTAGGGTTCATTTATTTCTTTTGCATGTAATTAATTCAATTCGATGTCAAGTTCAAAAGTTTTGTTTACCTCTGTTTTTTATAATGAACCTTTAATAAAGAACATTTTTGACTGAAATACTCCTTACAACACTCAAAGAAGTGGTCAAAAGTGCTAAACAGTAGTGGTTAGTTTGGGGAACATCTTTGGCTTAAATCAAGTGGTAGTAAAGAGTATGGATGTTCTGATATTAAATCTGCTATTGTAAAAGATTTAACACCTCTTCCAAAGACAAACAATCTTTTTTTCCCCAATGAGGCAGTTTTAATGAGTTGTTTACATAACATTTTATTATGACTGAACTCTTATAGTGGTAATTAGTGGGTTAACAGGCTCCATGTACAGTAAATACACATACTGTAGCAACTGAACAGTACTACAAACTGCAAGGGTGACGATCAAAGTCATCGTTCACTTTGCCAACTTTTGCCGTTAAACTTTAAGATGTTAGGTAAGTTATTACCTGTGTGCAACGTGAAACGGATAAAGGGACAAAATACTACAATAAAAAAGTTAAAACTGAGGCAGGGTGAAGTCTGAAAAAAGCATTACACTCCACTTCAGGGTGTAAATCTTAAAAAAAGAAAAAAATATAACTTTATTTCTTTTGCATGGTTTGCAGAATAATAAAGCAAGGATGCACTATGGTATCCCCTCTCAACCTGGGGTGAAGTTTGGTTGGGTTTAAAGACACAATAAATAAACAATAACAAATCTTGACCATTGACATCAGACAAAATAATGATCTATAAAAGCTAAATAAAGGCAAACATTCCTGTGGATGAGGAGGAGATGGCCACAATCACCGTGTTGTCTTCAAGAAGTGAGTACCTGAATAACAAATTAGCCATTAGTTTGCTTACTTTCAATACCTATTGAAAAATAGTTATGTATGTGACTGTCTACCTTTGGCCTCCCCAAGGCAAGCCTCCTCACACTCTTCCAGGTGGAGGAAACGGTTGTTGTTTCCTTCACAGCCGCTGTAGATAAAAGGCCTGCAGGCCTGAGCCTGACTGTTAAAGTACCATCGCAGAGAGTATCGTCCACAATTCCCCTCCTCCATTGGCAGCAGACACAGGTCTGCTGGAGCTGCAGAACACACATAAACATACACACATGTGAAATGATTGCACACAGACAAACAGGACACATAATGAGAAAGAGTTAAACCAAGCAAAATGAAGCTGAGCAGCAATTAAATAAAAACAAAAAAAAACAAACCCTGAGATCAATACTTATCAAACCAACCCATATATTTCCATAATTTTACATTTTTTAGATGTCTTACTGGATGTATGTACAGCGTGCCTTTAAATCAACAGCAAAACAGCCAATACAGCCTGAGACATGCAGAGAGGCCCAGACACCAGGCAGGAGGGCAGAATGAACCCTTAATGAATCCCAAGTACATGAGCTGGTTTACCTTCCCCTGTGACTCTCCTCTTGGACCTGACTGTTCTGGACTTGACTGACTTCAGAGTTGTAACTTTGGCTGCTTTCTGACCAACAACTGATGCTGCTGATGCTTTCTGAACGTCAGCACTGGCTGATTTTTTTGGTACAACTTTGACTTTTTTCTTTGATTCATCTCTGACAGCCTCACCTGTCAACACACACACACACACACACACACACACACACACACACACACACACACACACACACACACACACACACACACACACACACACACACACACACACACACACACACACAACAGAGACACACACACCAAACATAGCATATACACATTCAGTAGAAATAGAAAACAAGGGAAAAAAGATGTTAATGTGATAACGGGGTAAAGATCAACAATCTTAATCTATCAACATGAAAGGTCACAGGATGGTGTGTGCTTGTTGCAGGCTGTGTCAGAAATATGCCGGGCCAGTAGTCTCAAAATGTCATGAAAATGAGCACAAAGTGAAATGCAGACACATAATATGAGACACGCTTCTCCAGCACAAATTGGATTATATGCCGATTGAATAAACTGAATTAAGGGACATGAGTTCAAATTTGACATGCTGTCTTCTGTTCATCACATGGAATAGATACGTTTGTAGCATGTAAATACATTTAGTTGATGTCAGGGTCATTACTAGGTCATATTTTTGTCCATTCTCACTTTTGGTCATAATAATGTTTTATTCACTCACCCCCTCCATATATGATATGTCATATAGTCATAGTAAGTCAATATGGACACAGGTATGAGAGGAACACCCAGGTTGGCACATGCTAGAATATGCCATAAAGGTTAGAATAAGAGTATAGAGTCACAGTCCACAATGTCCACAATGTGAATTCAGATTAGAATCTTTGTTGCATGTCATACCTCTCTCTCTCTCTCTCTCTCTCTCTCTCTCTTTCTCTCACACTCTATCTCTCTCTCTCTCTCTCTCTCTCTCTCTCTCTCTCTCTCCATCTCTCACACTCTGTCTCCCTATGCTGTTAGTTCTTAAATAAATGCAAAATGCATAAACTTGATGGCATGAGTTGAAAATTGATAAAGGTTGCTTGAGCTGAGATTTGATCCAGTTTTGTTTGTATCATATCGTGTATTAGTTTGTATGTGCACAAGAATGCACTTGCATGCACACGTACAAGACAAGTCCACAGTCCTGTTGATGGTTTTATGCTATCCCATATATCAACAGTTGGAGGCTTTAACAGGTCTAAAAACTAAGCAATGTGCCTAAAACCGCAAAAAGTGACTGCTGGCAAACAAATGTGTGTTTGAATGCGGTCTCCAAATTCTTCCAAAAATTGAAAGGGATTCAACACATGTTGTTTGGGTTTGGTCTGCTTTGGTGGGGAACAGTTAATGTTCATTTTCAAGCCAAAAACACATACAGACAATGTGTAATTTCACAAACATTCATGAGACCAGATCGGCTTGGATGGTGCTCAGTGTGTGATAGTGTGCTATGTTATTTTTCAGAAGTGAGTTGGACACATAATAAAACACAGTACCATCACTCTGGTTGGCAGAGGGAGTGAAGTAGAGCAGCTCCTCATTGGGGTCGTCGTAGGCCTCAATGGAGTAGATGTGCTCGTAGTCAGGGTCGTTTGTGTTCACCACCACACGCAGCTCACGGCCTGAAAGAATAGTGGCACCATGCATGTTAAGAGGTCTCTCCCATTTCAGTTCAAGCTGCCAAACTCCAAGCTTCAGGTGGAAGGAACATTTTAACTCAACACAAGAAAACAGGTAAAGTTAGTTGCATGAATCCTGTACCTTCATATTTGTATTTGTCTGGATATAAACAGAGATATTAAACATATTGTGCATCAGTGGGACACATTTAACACAAATGGAGTCCTCTGTTTTCTAAATGAGAAAACCACCCAGTACTCAGAGGTCTCCAGGTGTTGCACCAGCAAGTTCAACCTGTTTGTTTGGGACGGACAAGCAGACAGACAAAACATACCGAGGCCAACAAGCATAGCAACACACTCACCCTCCTCACCCTTCACGGCCAGCTGTTGCTCTGGTGTAGGCCGAGCCCTGACCGTGGGCCTGGACCGAATGACTGGGCCTAAACCTGAGAGAGCCAGATAGGACAGGGAGGAGCGAACAGGGACACCGAAGGAACAGAGACAGGATTCAGGAGGTGAGGGGGACCAGGTAAGTGTTAAATGGGAAGGAGAAAAGGGACCACAAAGGCAAAATAATGACAAAAAAGAAGGACAGAACATTCTGGTAGTAAAACATTTAGACACATGAAACAACAACCCCAAAGAACCACAAATAATCATTCCACCGTTCCAACATACACACCAACTAAAAGGATTTACCAAGTTTTTGTAAGACTGGTCCACATTTTAGCAGACACCAAAATGTGTCCCTGAGGGTTGGTTTCAGTGCTCTGCAGTGTGCACATATGAATGATTTGCTGAGTTGACCAATGAGGCAATCTTCCAAAAACTGGTTGTAATCCTTTAAGGACTCAAGTCACCGCTACAGGGACTTGTGTCGCACTCCACTCAGCATTTTCTGACTTGAGTCCAAGTCAAATCAGAGCAGATATGACCGGAGACTGGAGTCTCAAACCATTAGTGTCTTATACATTATAAACCATAATAACACTATTTATGTCACATTAAATAAATTAAACATGAGTAAAATGTTTGACCTCACTCTCACCAACACTGCATATTTATTACAGAATTCCCATGGATCCTTAAAAAGTATTAAATTAGATTTTCAGAATTTAAGGTCATAAAATGTCATGAAATGTCTTATTTTCAATTATGGTGGGTCTTAAATAGCTGTATGAAAAATATCTCCCAGCAGGATTCACTTATTTAAATATGGTTAGGGCTTTGGTCGTGACAGTCTAGCTGTTCTTTTTCTCTCTCGATTGGTTCTATACAGGCCGCCTGCTGTCACGAAGGTAACATGATTAAAGAATTACAGAAAACAGAACAGATGATGCTCTGTCACAGACAGTTGGCCAGTTTCAGAGAAGATACAAGGTCTTCTTTTATTTCTGATAGTTTCATGACTGCTTAGTTGGTGTTTAAAGATTTAATGGACTGTTAAAGTGGATGAGAGGTAGATATATACTGTTGCGTGTCTTAAAGTGGAGAATTAATGGTAGCCTACTCTGTGAGTGTGAAAGATTTATCTAAAGCGTAACAGTAGGACACAGTTCATTGCATTTGCCATTAATTTGTTTACTTTTATTATTATTTTACATAAGATTGTTATAGGGAGATAGAAAAATATCCCTATAACATAAATATCGGCCCTAACGTGCTTTGTCTTGCTGTGGAAAGGGTATTATATTTTCTCACTCGAGATCTTAAGAAGCATTAAACTTGATTTCAAAAAGTATGCAGCATAAAAGCTTGCTTCACCGTCACTTATCTCATGCTGCTGCAACTGTCTCACAACACTGATGAAGTCTTGCATTGATTAGCAGCTTCAACAGCAACACACTAGTTAAAGCTTTAGAAAAGTGGATCATTTTGAGGTTTTCATTTATCTTGTACCCATTAATAACTAATATATTTCATATAATTTAATTTAATTTTGAATACATTTTGATTTTATGTAATGACTGGATAAATGATGATGGTAAGTCTAGAATTTCTATATAACATACAATAAATATGTTTGCTTTTTGTCAGAGCATTGCAGCTAGGCATCTAAACATGTATCAATCTAAATATATTAAAATCTCAATAAAGTCAATATAAATTATATACATTTTATAAGGAACCTGCTCAAACAAATCCCAGCACTAAATTTTGTTTCTGTGCATGAGTTTTAAATGATCATGCATTTCATTCATTTAAGATGCACACATATACTAATGGAGGGGAAATGCACTCCAGCTTTTTAACAATATATAATATATGAGACATCCTGCTCTTACAACAGACTCTGCAACAACATATGCGGTATAGCACGCCGCTGTGACTCATGCTAAATCACAGCCCTTCTGTCCACCCTTTCCTCTGCTGCAGTCGAATGGCTCACTCACCTCCACACGCTGAGGATCAGACAGATGGACAGGAAGGAAGCAGAAAGAGAGGGAATAACAAAGGTCAGTTAAAAAAGTTATAGCTATGTAGTTCACTACAAATCCTTTTGTGCTTTACTTTAATAGAATTTGGCTAAAGCTGTCACTCATATGCTGTAACTACCATTTGAAGTTCAACTTGGGGACACCATAGTTCTAAATTAATGCGCAAGCTGCATGAAAAGACTCACCACAGTGCTGACTCATCTCTGAGCGAACGTAATCTCTGATCTCATCCTCCTGAATTCATAATGAAAGAGGGGAACAGAGCAAAACACACTTACAAACAAGACAGTTTCAACTCTAACTGTGTATAGTATGTGTGTGTCAGTGCTTTGGTGTTTGGTGTCGACGTCTTTAGATTGAGCCCTGCGGTAAGGATCAAGCACTGACCGTCATGCCTGGCTCTCCTCTGTCACCCTTGCCTCCATCTGGGCCCATCTCTCCCTGCAACATGGACAGGTATTAGGACACACACAACCCACAGAGAGGCTTGCAGCATATTAATTCATTAGACTGAGACCAGGTGCCGTGCATAAACTAAATGCAAAGTCAAAGTGAGAGGTTAAATTAGCAAAAGTGACTTAGAATAAATATTCAATCATTTGAAATAGACAAGCTTTTCCAATCTTGACATTCTGTGTGTCCTTGTATAAGACGTCTATGATGTTCTCCTCAAAATTAAAGTAAAGCTGAAATAATATCTGGTTGTCATTTTAAATAACCAGTTTTTGCTCCATACAAATTTAACTGTCAAAGCTGAGGAGCTCACAGGAGAGTTATGCCGCTTTGAAACATTTTATGCATTTGGCACCAACAAAAAATTGAGTTCTGTATGATGGTAGGAATTTTTCGATGATCTCAGCAAGTAGTTTCCTATCAAGGATGGTTGCCAAGAAAACAATCAAGAGACAGAAGGAGACAAGTGTGACACTAACCGACCGCCCCCGCTCTCCGGGGATCCCTGGGATACCGCGTGGACCAATCATGGCGGGACCAATCGGCCCTCGTTCTCCCTGACACACAGAAAAAACATTACAGCATGCAATATATCTACTGTAGACAGATGTACTTACATTACTATTAAAAATGCCATCAGTATCTTTTCTATTATCTATGTATGACGTTTCCTTCCACTGTCTAAAAGTGATTTCATTGTGATGCAGAGCACAGATAATACCTTTCACACTATCATGCATACTACAGTTTTGGTATTATAGTATTTAAAATGTAGTATTGCACCTGATATAATAAAGCTCTTATATTATAGTTATATAAGTTATTTGTATGAATAAGTTAATATATGTGATACCGTTTTTTGTACAATGCACATCTCAACAAATAAACTGGTTAATTGGGATACAATTGTACTGTACATGCAGTATGCAGTAATTTCACATTTTCTTTAGCACTCTTACACAGTATTGCTCTAATCAATTGTATGTGTTGTAAAATATACTT